>NC_133489.1:18061863-18144132 GCF_025370935.1 Choristoneura fumiferana | reverse complement strand
AAGACAGAATTCCCATATTACAAATTGCTGAGGAATTGGTGTTGTGATGGTGAGTGCACCGAAATGTTTTTTTAATACCCTTTTCTAGCAAACTGTTAATTCTATTGACTTATTTGTTACTATTTATTTGTTTTAGAGGAGTACTGTATATTTATGGTGAAAGGTATAGAGAGAAGGAAATGTAAGGACATGCATTAAAGACGACCTGAAAGACCGTTTGCAAGCGGTGAAAGATGCAGATGGAGGGTATACAAAATTATTAGGTTATTAATATGAAGAAAATATGGATTTTTAATGATGACGTAGGTAATTTTAAGTATAAAAAAATGTGTAGGCTTTTTTTATGATGAAAGTAATTTACCTAAGTTTTTTCAAATAAAAAAATGTAGCTTTTAGTAATTTGTTTTATTTTTTAAAAGTAGGGGTTCGAAAAATAACTCCGGTGTGCACATGCTCGGCTATACGTCAACGATCATTACAAGTATAAATAATAATTATTAAAAAAAGGCTTCTAAAAGTGACCTAAATAAGGTACTTTAGGTCGACACCTACTTTAAAATTTATGTGCAAAAATTATGCAAAATATGTGTAACACTTTAGTACCTTGTCTATTTTCGTCATATTTGAACTGCCATATATGAACTGTCACAGTGGTTAAGTGACAAGGTACTGAAGTGTATAGATATTTTGTGCCCTATTATTCTTGCCTATCTTGTTGGTATAAAGCTGTAAAAGCAAAAATAAAATAATAGGGTGAAAGGTAACACAGAATGATACGTCAATGAGTCACGATCAAAATGAAAAGGACAAGCGATCATGACCGAACGGTGCTCTTTTGGTGATTGTCATAAATCAAAATTAGAATATCTCGTTTGTTTGTTGTATAGATATTTTGACTGTGTAGATATTATTGCCCTTGACTGTATAGAATGATTTTTAGCTTGGGTTTGTTGTTATATATGTGAGAGTTGCGTGTATAGATATTTATGGCCTCCTATTTGCCTACATATATTTGACTGACATTGTACATTTATTTATGGCCATGTAAATGTTTAGATCTTTTTGACTAATTAAATGATCACATATTTTTTGGCCGGTTTTACCGTACAGATATTTGTGGCTAATATCTCAACTGTACAGGTATTTTGAACGCCTTGGGAACGTATATATAAATTTAAGCCCTTGACATGTAACATACTTATAGGATACTACACATACACATAACATCCAAGACCCGAGAGCAAACATTCGTATTATCATACACAATATCTGCCCCGGCGCGGGAATCGAACCCGGGATCTCAAGCTTCGTAGTCAGTTTCTCTAACCACTTGCCATTCGGTCTTCACAGATAAGATCGTGTACCTAAGATGTATTCCACGATCAGATTATAATAGAATAGAGAATGAGATTATATAGAGGTGGTGTTAACCACTCTATATTGATTATTGATCTCTCGATGCGACCTTCCCGTACGCTGTCTTGATGGGTACTGACTGAGACTGACTGAAGCAGCATGACAAGTCAGTGGCGGCGTAGGGTAGATTAGCACGTCGGGCGATTTTGTATGTAAGTAGCAAGAGTAGGTATTTATTTATTAATTATGTCCTTAAAAAGGTAGATGTTGTGCGCCTTGTCGTTGTCACCCCTTGGTGGCTGTAGGTGCTTGTAGTGAGTTGTCGTTGTCACCCCTTGGTGTTGGCACCCGGGGCGGACCGCCCCGCCCCCCCTTTACGCCGCCACAGTGACACATACGAACGTTGCCGAGAAAATACGAAGAGAAAGAATTGTATTATTCACTGCACCTAAACCTAGCTATCGCTTAATAATTTCAATGAATCTTTGAATTTTTTCAAAGCAGGTGGGTATCTACTGCCTAATTCTACTTGTAATTAGCGTCAACTGTCTTAAAAACTTTCTCTAAGATTTTTGGTACCTATCTAAGAAGCAATTAGAGTATGAGGTACGATCACGGACTTCAAAGCTAGAAGACAAAGTCATAATTATAAGGAATAGAAAAATACCTATTTATAATATAAGTAGGGTAAGTACGTATTTTTTTGAGAACTTCTTTCTCATGATGGATGGAAATAAATATGTTTTCATATTATATTTTACTATATCACGACGCTCACTAGGGAAATATAGCAGTACCTAGCAGTTTTTTTATAAAAATAATTCCGAACCGGAAAAATAAACGTGGCTTTTTATCCAGACAGGCGTGCCTCACGATTTTAGCTGATTTGCTATTTTTATGATTGTGTTATTATTAATTCAGTGGTTTTACTTTATTAAGTTTTTGGTAGAAATCAGTAGCTTAGTAGCAAGTGCTTAGTATGTATGTAAGAAAAATATAGAAACAGCTGTAATTTTCCTTGGTTCTATGCTAATTTCGACCTCGAATATTTTTTAACAGAAACAAAGGGCAAGTACGTTGTGTAAATAAAATAGCAACCACTTAAAAACAAAATTGCGTAAGAAACAATTTCAGCAAAGAATTTCGTTCATAAACCAGGTCTAAATTACTAATTACCAGTAAATGGAGAATTATGGAGCAAGATATAGATGGTATTCGCGACAGGGCAACGTAACTGGTAGCAAAGCTTTCCGCGCTTGGGAAAAGGTTTAAAATGGGTTGCATACACTTTCTTGGTTATTGCGGTGGATAAGTACACGAGTAGAGCTTATAGCATGAAACTATCTGGAGACACCAGCCAGTGACAAACCTAACCTATACCTAAAAGCCATAACCTTGTTATAACAGTTACAACTATCATTTTTGAACATGAAACTACCGTGAGACTCACTCATATTAAATCTATAATATAAAAGTGAACCGCCAGAACGGGGAAAAAAACGAGACAGAGCAGGATGGCGCTCTACAACACCATTTTGACACGTTTCTCCAAAACAACGCCTTATTTCTCTGGAATTTTAAAGCAATTCGATTTTTTGACCTTGGGAATCGCGAAAAACTTGAGAAAATATGTTATTGGGTGTGTACATTTTGTATATTAAGCAAAATAAAATCACAAGTTCGAATTTTGAGCCAAAAACGAGCGATCTATTATCTATGCCAGTGTTGCCATTCAGGGAAAAAGAAATCTATTCATTATTCTGCATTGCAGTCTGTAAAGCTCTTTACTGCGCTTGATGTCTGAAATAACAAATAGGCTACTTTTATTCCAATATTTCCACAGGATAGTTGTTCTTAACACAACACCTCAATGAAGATTACGATATAAATTTTGGGATTTCCCACAGGAATTTTGTAACAATTCAATTGTAACTACCAGATCGAATAGTTTACGCGTGCGAAGCCGCGGGTAAATTCTAGTGATAATTTATTGGATAACTCACGTCTTAAATCGAGTTTAGCTCACCTATCATATTATGTGTTTGTGTGCGTAAAACTCAAGGTATTTGACATTTTCGTTTCGTTTCGTTTGTCTGCTATGCATTAGGTAAAATTTTTTCAACATGACTTCAGTATTTAATAATGCATGATTTTTACAGTTTTGACGTTTGATTTGTAAGCTTAAAAAGAAAACTTTCTTCAATTTTATTTCTATACAACTGTATGACAAGTTTAAACATGAGATTTTCGAGGAAAACATCGTGATAGCACACGCCTGCTCAGAGATTCAGTAATGTACGTGAAGTTGCCAATCCGCACTGGGACCAAGCCTTTTCATTCTGAGAGGAGGCCTGTGCCCTGCAGTGGAACATAAATAGGCCGAGATAATGATGATGATGAAGCCTCCGGTTGTTTTAATACTCAAAGATACCCGAGTAAAGGCATTGCGTGAAAACTAAATGGAAATAAAGCGTCGACATTAATCAGCCGGCTCCCGGCGCACGTTCGCGCTTCGTTAGGCTCGTTAAGCTTATTTCGCACGCATAAATATTTAATTTCTACTAAATCTTCATACTTAAACTGGAGACGAGTCGGAATCGAAACAGTTATAATTACATTTGGGTACACGTGTGTAAGGTAGACAGCAATATGACGATTTATTTATAATGTATGGACTAAGATGCCAGTGCTCAGCCAGACCTTCGTTATAGTATCAAGGTGGCAAGTTTTTTATACGTTTGAGACGATCAAGCGTCCTATCTTCAGGTACGTACTTCTTTACCTATTTCTTACTTCAGGTAAGATACGTATTTAACCCTTTATAAGGCAGAGACGATTTAGCGACCACATGCATTGATTTGGAAATTCTAATTCAAAATACGGTTCTGTAGCCATTACGAAAAAATTAAGTACCTAATATTTTTCTATGGATTGCTACTATTTACTCTTAAACTTCTAATAATTCTCAAGCAAACTTAGCCGTTATAGTTTTCCTTGTAAGTTTGATATACTTACAACAATCCAGAATTTTCTCGAAATTCAGAAACGCTCGATTTGAATGAAAATTTGCACTTTAAAGTTGAATATTTCGCAAACACTGAATCGAAAAATCGTCGTAGCAAACCGCTAATGGTTTTAAAAGACCTATCCAACAATATCCCACACTATAGGGTAGGATGAGAAAAAAAAATCACCCCCCCCTTTACGTCTATGGGTGGTACCCTGAAAAATCGTTTTTTTGATTTTTTTATTGTACCATTTTGTCGGCATAGTTTACATATATATCCGTGCAAAATTACAGCTTTCTAGCATTGATAGAGCAAAGACGCAAAGCAAAGCCTGAGCAAAGCCGTGGACGGACAGATAGACAGACATGGCGAAACTATAAGGGTTCCGTTTTTGCCATTTTGGCTCCGGAACCCTAAAAACGAAATCGATTCTGGAAGGAAAGCATACAAACAAAACAGCACTGGTATACCTTCAGTACTTGGAAATCTTGGAAAATGACGGAGTCAGGGGGTTTTAAGGTCCGTGTTTTAAGCTAAGCAAAGACAGACTTTCGAGATCCACAGCTCAGAGCCACTAGCACATACAGATACGACCACAAAAATGTCGTCATTAATTTTATTGTTCGTGTCATGTCTCTTCGGATAAAAAAATATTTACCGGTATTTCTGACGATAGCACCTTAAAGTTCAATGAAGTTAGCCTTAATACGTACAGACGTTTCTTCTCCGCAAACTCGTCGGCGTGTTCCTTGGCCGCCCTTTCAAGGTGTTCCCTCGCGCGCTCCGACTTTGTGAAGATCTGTTGTCGCCGCGCCACGTCCACTTCTACCCTTTTAAGCGTCAGGTCATCGCGAGCTCGCTCGTCCTACACGTAAAATGGATGTATCGTCATTGCATACCTCACTTGCATTCAAATCCGCAATCTGCAAAAATATCTGACAAAAATAAATGACAAAATATCTATTCTACCGGCCCTACAAATAAAGTAGCAGATGCACGTTTTGTTGTATCAGATATTGTTGCTGGTGACTGTACTGTAACATCCGCAAGAAAAAGCAGAAAAATTACAATTTGAAATACATTAACAAAGAAAACTGTCCATCTTGAATATTGTCGAAAATGGAATAAGCAAGTACGGTAAATTTGATAGGTACTCGTATAGGTAGTTCGTAAGAAAGAGGTAATGATCATTTCGCACATCTAGACTGAAAGGACAGAATGACTACTCTTGTACTCTGAAAGCGCATCAACTCCAAATAATTTTATGGAGGAATTTATGGAGGATGGTTTGTAATAGTGATCTCTCACGTGACGCACGATGCATTATTTGCTAGAAGTGGGAAAAATGTTTCTGAACTCAAGTAATATTTGATGTTCCTTTATTAAGTTAAGTTATTGTAAGATTAATAAATTAATATAGGTACAGAAATTAGATATTGTAAAATAACAGATTTTAAAAGAGTAAATAGATAATAACTATTATAACAACAAATGCTATACCCTACCAGGGTTCATGTTAACTTTAAGAGCTTATGTTACATGTATGCAATAAATAAATAAATAAAATAATTAAAATAATACAGTTTTTTAATTTAGGCCTTCAAGAAGTAAGATGTAGTTATAATAAATTAAAATGTTTTTTTGTGTGATTATGATTATAAATAATTATGTTCCCATTGAAAAAAAAAAATGGGTTTGATTTAGGGCCTGTTGTTTGATAAGTAGTTAAACAAACTAATAGTTAAACTGTATGGGAAACATAACAATAGTCAACGCATTTCAAAGGAAATTTGACTATTAGTATCTTTAACTACTGATCAAACAACAGGCCCTAAGACTACATTCAGCAATTTTTGCGCAAGTTGACGAAAAACTACTAAACTAACCATCAGCGTAATAGTTTGATGTATCCGATCCATTAATTGATTGTACAGATACTTCCTGTACTGATTGAAATCTTTCAGCGAGCACACAGCCCTGCCATCCTTGGTGCAGAATCCGAGTTCCTTCATCCTGTTCCTGGCCGCTTTCTCGGAGAAGTGGTGGGCGAGGTGGGGGTCGTGCATTGGGACGTAGTCGTAGGAAACGTTGTGGCAGTAGGGATCGGTGAGGTCGAAGGTAGGCCGAGGGCCGCTGGTGCCCAAACCGATGCGGCGAACCTGGAAATGGATAAATTAATTGTTACTGTCTCGATGAATACCTTTGAAAAATTAGCTTTAGCAGCAGTTATAATATATAAATATGTATCTATGTATATATTATGTATAATTCGTTATTGTACCATCAGTCAAATATGTGGTCTACCAAAACAGTTGATAATAGTTTGCATGTCACAAAACAATAATGCCAATAGACGTGTCTATCGTCAACTTGAAAGTTCGACTTTAGCGACATATTCATTTGACGGGAACTTGTTTAAAATTTGATAGACCACTTATTTCACTGATGGTACATACGACACATAAAAAATTGATTACAATAAGAAACAAAATGTACAAGGGTGAACTTATCCCATAAAGAACTATACGACTATATATCTAATATTATAGCTTTTCGGTAGTAATATCCTCGTAACTATATGAGTACGAGCAATCTGTACCTATCGTTTGTATCCTTATGTTCAATCATTCATTCATCTTTCATTTTCAAGCTTTTTAATACTTTCTAGAAGGTTCTTATGGAAAAAAAATTAAAACAGAAAAAATTGAGAAACTTAACTACATACATTTATTATGTATAATGTGGAGGTCCATATCGATGAAGTGCGATCTTTTACTTTGCATTTCTGCTAGCACACTTGTACGTATTTGCGATACATATCTGGCTTTCATGCTGAAACCGCTCACCTCTACTTTCGCATAAATAAACATTGTGTGACATCAACCCAACTACCACAAATTTAATAGAAGACAAGAGTTTCAAAATCTGTACGAAATAAATTCCAAAGCTGAGCACACAATCGTTCCCAAACAAAATTACAATCTGCGTGAAATCATGCGCCGCATTGATGAGTAATTGAGTAATGTTAGTCGCTATAGTTCAAGCTCCCCGGATCTAATACTGTTATTAACCCTTAATATGGTAGAGGCGATTTACTTGCATTGCGTCGGAAACTGAACCTTATTTTTTCGTAATAGGTAAAATACGACTAGCTTTAAAAATATTCTTTGACAGACATGTATTCGATAGCTGCTTCTGATTCTGTGGTAGTATGCTCCAATAAATGGGTTAACTATGTTAACTATGTCTTAGATACCAGTGGCGTAGCGTCTCAGATATTTCTGTGGTAGCCGAAGTAAAGATCGCTTACATCCTTCGTGAATAATTTGCGTCATGTTGTCATATTTTGTAAATATTGTATAATATATGTAAATATTGGGCAAGCCGTTGGGAATGGGGTTCTATGGACGCTTCTCCACTGTTAGATACACTGTACTACAAACTACGTCTTATCTAAGCACGGATCCGAAACAAATTAACACCTGCGGCTACAGTGTATGTTGGAGCTGCAATAAATCCAGGTTAGGGCGGTTGTAAATTGCTCTTGAGTTCCCGGACCGAGCCATGGGATTAAGTTATAGCTCTCTAGACACGAATCTTTTCTTATAAGACGCTTAATAGAGCCAAGCGGGGGATAAGCTAAAGACAGCGTCATGGACGTTTATTTTGTTTTTAACCCCCCAGGCAATAAGAGGGTTGTTGTAAGTTTGACGCCAATGTCTGTCTGTCTATCTGTGACATCGTAGCTTTTAAATGTTTGGATCGATTTCGATGCGTTTTTATAATATTTTTTATAGTTATAATTTTGCCATGTCTGTCTGTTTGTCCGTCCGCGGCTAAGCTCAGAGACCGTTAGTGCCTACTACAAAGATGTAATTTGGCATGAATATACATATCAGTCACGCCGATAAAGTGGTAAAATAAAAAAAAAAATAATTTTTTTTAGTGTGTGTCTTTGTATAGACGTAAAGTGGGGGTGATTTTTTTTCACGTCTAACCCTGTAGTGTGGGGTATCGTTGAATAGTTATTTTATAACCACTGGGGGGTTGGCACGACGATTTTTCTCGATTCAAAGCATAATAGTTACTGTAAAAAAACCGGCCAAGTGCGAGTCGGACTCGCGCACCGAGGGTTCCATACAAATTAATAAAAATATTTTTATTAGATGATGTAAATAAAAATGTATGCTTTTCGCAATTTTTCTTTTATCTGTGCTTCGTACCTACCAAATTTCAAGATTCTGAGTTCACGGGAAGTACAGTCAAGGGCAAAGATATCGACACGGCCAAAGTTGCAAAAATATGTATACCTACACGGCCTTAATGTTAAGTGCATAAAGTCGTGTATACATATTTTTGTAACTTTGGCCGTGTCGATATCTTTAACCTTGACTGTACCCCGTAGGTTTTGATTCCCTTGCGAATGTCGAAAATTTACAGCAGCTCTATCTTTTGATTGCGTTGCCTTAGAAGTTTGATTTTTTAACAGCTCTGAGGAACAGTAGACCTGAGTATTTGGTATAAGTTTCAACTTGATACCTCCACGCGTTCCTGAGAAAAAGGGTCTTGACAGATAGACAGACAGACGAACAAAAAGTGATCCTATAAGGTTTCCGTTTTTTCCTTTTGATGTACGGAACCCTAAATAACATGAAATAAATCTGTGTCCCGGAACCCGACTACCCAAATTCATTCTGCAAACTATCTAATCTAAGGCGAATACAAAACAAATTATTTATAAGCTAAACAGGAGCCCGGTATAATCCAATTTGGGATCGCGATCGCCGGCGAAAATTAATTGAAAGTTTGTACAACCAACAGATGGTTCAGGAATCGGAGCAACTTGAGGGCCTTAAATGAAATCACCGTTTAATACTTATCATTTCGTTAAATCTGTTGAATCCATTGTTAGTAATAATTAAAGCTAGGATGTCCTTAAGAAAATCTTACTAATCTTCTTACTACTACCCTAATATTCCCACGGGATAGGGATAAAATTTCGAAATAACAACCGCTGGGCTTAGAGTCATGAAATTTGGTATACAGGTAGCTGGACTTTTGGAATAACACATAGGCTACTTTTAATCCCGATATTCTTAGGGGATTGGGATAAAATCATGAAATTTCAACCGCTGGGTTTAAAGTCTTGAAATTTTGGACAGTCGTTCTTAACACAACCTCAATGAAGATCACGATATAAATTTTGGTATTTCCCAGGGGAATTTGTAAAATCCCGGAAATTCAATTGTAACTAAGCGAAGCCGTGGGTAAACTCTAGTCCTAGATAATTTCGAATATTCTCGTATTACCTAATTGTTTTAAAAACTTCAAGCTTGAAAGAAAGTGTACTATTGACTGAACCATATTGCATTTTTTGGTAATATTTGCCCATGTACGAGTAAATGGGTTGTGTCACAAACCCCCTGACCCCTTGTCCTCCCCCCTAAATGTGTGACGTAATTTATGGATGACCCCTAATGAGACATTAATAGTACAGTCAACCAACTTGATTCCTGACCCAGGAACTTCATCATAGTAAATTTCAATTCTCTGTAGCAATGTTTATCGAATGACGTATAATGTCGCACATGAAATCAAAAACTGTCATAAAAACTGTCTGATAAAATATTTTTTGGCTTTTGAGTTAAGTATACAGATTTTTCTGTGTAGGTAGATACTTAACTCAAAAAACCCCAAGTTTTGAGTCACGACAGTTTTTGATTTTATGTGCGATGACGATAACGACAAGGTTCTGTGATGGCCTAGGAATCAAATTGGTTGACTGTAAGTATCTGATTACTTTGACATATTTTTTTCTTTTTTTATAGCCTGTATCGAAAACAATCTAACTCATAAATAAAATCCAATCCACATGCTTGCCCAAAGATAAGCTAACCTTATCTTCAAATAATAATTACTAACATATGCCGCGGAAGTGAAATATATTGTTTCGTGGATACAGCAACATCTAAATGGCTAGTTATTTATACCGGGCCCATCAGACAGGGTTTCCTTATATTTCAGTAGGCCTTTTATATGGCCTTTGCCGAGTTTCCCGGGATGACGGGTCCGAAGTGATCTTTTACCCTTATTTTGTCACTTACAGTCGCTGGTGATATTTTATTTAACCGACTTCAAAAAAGGAGGAGGGTCTATATTGGAAAATGTTTGTATATATTTTTTAAAAAGTTTGATAAGTTAGGTAATTTTGGACAGAAAGTTGAGGTTTAGTTGAGCGTGGCGTTATAAGTCGTTAAGTTTTAGTTTATAACTAAAGGGACCCCATACATCCCTGTATTATTATATTTGTCATGCGATTGTTTTTCTTTAATTTTATACCGTATTTTATAAGCATTTTATTTGTCATTATTAATTTTGAAAAAATGTCTTTCTGCCAAGTTACTTGCGGCGCATTCTTCTTGGCAATGCTGGTACTTGGTGGAAAAAGAAAACCGGCTAAGAGCGTGTCGGACATGCCCAAAATAGGGTTCCGTAGCCATTACGAAAAAATTAAGTAATGTTTTTCTAAGGATTTCGTATTTTATACGGAATCTTCCAAGTTTAGGCATGTTTTATACCTTAGGCTGCTATTTACTCTTAAACTACTAATAATTTTCAAGAAAACTTAGCCGTTATAATTTTCCAAGTTTGATATACTTACTTATTACCATCCAGAATTTTTCAAATTTTTCCACCCACCGGTTGATTTTAGAGGGAGGGGGGGCGCTCGATTTTAATGAAAATTTGCATTTTAAAGTTGAATATTTCGCAAACAAATCACTCAATCGCAAAATTGTCTTAGCAAACCCCAAAAATGGTTTTAAAACCCCCCACGAACGATACCCCACACTAAAGGGTTGGATGAGAAAAAAAACACCCCACTTTACGCCTATGGGAGGTACCCTAAAGAATAGTAGATTGTACAACGCATAAAACGAGCCATTTTACCCAAGACGTTCATATAGCCACCCGAGCCGGTATGGCACGTCGAGGGGAAAATGGGTTTAATGCTCGAGTTTTACCTACACTCTGCTTATCACTTCGATGGCGAGGAAACGAAATAGCAACAGTGGAAACAATTGTTCACTTAAGTACTATATGTACATTTTATTTTTCATGCATTACTATATAATTATAATTTTTTAGTTTTATTGATTATTTTTTATTTTATATAAATTAAAAATTATGAAAAAAAAACTTCTTTGTTTGTGGCTGTTGACACCTGATTACCTTGGTCTTAGACGAAGATTTTATTTTATGCGCTAGTGCATAAAAAGTCATTTTATGTCGCCTAGATCCAGCATAAACACGAACTTTACGAGCATGAGAAGTGTTTTTTTTATTGTGGCATTTTTTCGGCATAGTTTACATACTTATATATCCGTGCAAATTTACAGCTTTCTAGCATTGATAGTCCCTGAGCAAAGCCGCGGACGGACGGACAGACAGACATGGCGAAACTATAAGGGTTCCGTTTTTGCCATTTTGGCTCCGGAACCCTAAAAATGGCGTGTAGGTGAAATAGCCCATTGCGGCCTACTTACTGAATAAACGATTTGAATTTGAAGTTTTTAATCTCTGACGTAAAAAGTGGGGAGTTATGAGTTTGACGCCAAAGTCTGTTTAAATATCTGTCTATTTGTCTATGGCATCGTAGCTCTCAAACAGACGAACCGATTTCGATAAGGTTTTTTTTTAAAGCAAATACCTTTGCTGTGGTTTTTAGCTATGTCTCATTAAAATCGGTCCAGCTATTTTTCAGATATTGAACTGTGGAATGTCAATGTCGGGGGTTTTCATCGTTTCGAATAAAAGATTCATCACCCAGGTCATCATCATCATCACAGCCTATATACATCCCACTGCTGAGCACAAGCGTCGTCTCAGAATAGAAGGCTTGGGCTGTAATCCCAACGCGGGCCCAGTACGGATTGGAAACTGCACACACAGGATTCGCAGGTTTGTGCAGGTTTCCTCACGATATTTGCCTTCAACGTAAAGCTTGTGGTAAATTTCAAATTTAATGATCGCCCAAGTATTTATTATTAACGCCAAGAAAGAAGTCTATAGGTACATAATGCAACTGACTAAGCTTATCCAATCTAAGATCCGAAACTAAATAAATAAAATGTCAATACCTCTAGAAATGTTCAATGTCACTTAAATCAAACTCGGGCAGTGGCCCTGGATTCTAAACTTTATAATGCGATATTAAATTTTAAACTAAGGTCAACGGATATATCCGTGACCCAGATCTAACGTCATCAAGCTCTAGACTAAAAGCTGTACTGGAAATTGCTATTTGGATGGTTATTGGCTAAACGGAAGCACACTAAGTGACACTAAAAGTTTGTGTCACCAGTTTAAAGCGACTCGGTAGGTATCTCCCTATTTAAACGTGACATATTGGATAAAAGACAACAGACTGAAAGACATTTTAGACTAGGATCCCGCCCCGCCGTAAAATAGGATAGAAATCGATTGCTATCTCTCAGTTTGCCACAATTTTTGGGTTGTCAGGAGGCAGGATGTATGATTACGGCACACTGTGAAGTAGCAATTCTCTTTGGTATTTTTCAAAGCAATTTTTTTTTCAATCTATCTCTCAATTTGAAGAAGGCATTCTAGCTAACACTGGATATGTGGAAATGACGACCAGACGACCAGATAGCCAAGTGGTTAGAGAACCTGACTACGAAGCTTGAGGGCCCGGATTCGCTCCTCGGCCGGGGCAGATATTTGTATGAGAAATGTGAATATTTGTTCTGGACTCTTGAGTGTTTAATAAGCATTTAAGTATAAGTAATAGTAATAGTATACTCATAGTTTAATGAGGGTGGACTTGTGGGAGAATGATTGATGTAAAAGAGTGGATTAAATGACAAGAGACTTCTGTGGAGTAAATGGGACGAGCGTGTAAGTCAGAGAATTTTGAGATACGATCGGTGAGCCTAGCTGCTCATGTCTTTTCTCTTCCTTTGTTGCTAACTTTTTAATTCTGTATTAAATTTCCATAAGCTGTTTTTAGGGTTCCGTACATCAAAAGAAAAAAATGGAACCCTTATAGGATCACTTTTTGTCCGTCTGTCTGTTTGTCTGTCAAGACCCTTTTTCTCGGAAACGCGTTGAGGTATCAAGCTGAAATTTATTAATCTGGAGTCTACTGTCCCTTGGAGCTGTGAAAAAATCAAACTTCTAAGCCAACGTAATCAAAAGATGCAGCCGTTTATGCTGCAAATTTCCGCAAATTTTCGAAACTCGAAAGGGAATCAAAACCTACAGGATACTTTCCGTGAACTCAGAATCTTGAAATTTGGTATGAAGGTAGCTATTATAACACAACCAACTAAAAAAGTCTGAAAATATTGTTTTTTTATGTCTGTCTGTAAATATCAATGACCTATATAATCTGACCCCACACTGCGTACACTTTTCTTAAGAGTAGGGCTCTACATACACTGGATGTATTAAATCACAAAGCGAAAAAGCGAGAAATATCTTCAAGACACGATTCCCGTTTACTTATATACCTATAAATATGTACGGAACCCTCGGTGCGCGAGTCCGATTCGCACTTGCCCGGTTTTTAATTTTCATCCGAAAAAAGTTGTACCCTACACATGATCCCATGCTCATAGATATATACCTACATATAATATGTATGTACGGAATACGGAAGCCTCTGTTCTGTGGGCCAGTCCGACTCTATTTGGTCGGTTTTTTTTCGTTTCATCTAATCAAAAAAATACATAATATTAGAGTATTTCTGAAGGCAACTCTATCCAAGAATTCGGTCTTTCTTCAAAAGCTAATGGATACATCGTATACAAAAGCCCTTAAAAACACACAGCATCCGTTAGAGAGGTTATAAAAGGACGCATTGAACATACAAAACGTTTCCAGATATTTATTTCGCTTTGTTCTCCGTTCACCGAAAATAATAAATAATAGACAAATTCAAAAGGTAAAACAAAGTTGCGGTGTATTTATTTACTAGTTTTTAGCAGTGGCTTCACACGCGAAAATCTATTGAATTCCCATGGAAATTTCCAGCAATTACCTGAAATGTAGTTTTCACTAATATTGCTTATACTCTTAAAACAAAAGCGTCAAAATTCGTGTCTCTAATCCTAGTGGTCAAAGTTTTGGTATTTTATTCAGATTTCGTGGGAATATAAGCCTATGTGTTTTTCCAGATGTTCAGCTACCTAGCCTTCATACCAATTCCATCTAAATCTGGCCAGCTGTTACAGCGTGCAGGAGTTACAAACACACACATACACACATACCTACGCAATACGTTTATCGCACGCCCTCAGGAACAACAAATTTTTCGTTTTTCGGGATAAAAAGTATCCTATTATTTATCCTGGTCTTTTAATATGACGTAGGTACTTATGCAAAACTTTATGACAATCATCTCAGTATTAGTTAAGGCGTGTAAGAGGAACTAACAAACTCGCTTTCGCATTTATAATGTGAGTAAGGATAGTAGGATATAACGTTCAAACGAAATTATTCACGAGTGATAAAAGCTTCAAACGGCGTGACAGTCACATTTCCTTGCGGAATGGAAAACTCGGCGCGACAAAGGAGATAATCTTCGAACGATATGTAGGTAGGTACTCGTACCAATACAAATACAAATCCTACTCAAAACCACGGGAACATGCGGGGTTTATCAAGGAAACGTACATTCATCGAGTGAATAGAACACATTATCATAATGAAGGGCTCTTAAAAAGGATTCGGCGCCATTCACTCTGTCCCAGCGCCGCTGTGTCTGTACGTACAGTGTACTTATGTAGGTACACGTATATTACGTTAAGAAAGTGTGAAATCGTGACAGAGAATAAAACATTACATAAAAACTAAAAAGGAAAAACCGGGCAAGAGCGTGTCGGACACTCCCAAGATAGGGTTCCGTAGCCATTACGAAAAAAAACAAGTAATATTATGTGCGGTATAACACAATTAAAACACTTACTACAGTCTTAAAATCTATTACCAGAAAAAGAGCGTATCTTCTCGGTACTCAGGTCCTTTTCTTGAGAAGCGCAGTTTTTGTGTTTTAGTTTAGTTCTAGACTATAATACTAGATTCATTATGATAGCTTTAAAGTGCCATAACATATTATGAAGTCACAAAGGAGCTGCCGAAAGAACTACTACTGCGAATAATTTCAAGTATAGCGGAAAGAATAAACCATAACTATATTTTACCGTGCCAATCTGTCCTTTTAATGCCGCGCGAGTAAAACCCAAATAGCTACACCTTTATTAGCATTACTCGATGAGATCACTTACTAAGCGCTTAATCCTCGTCACGATACAAACAAGCCTCTTGAAGGAAAGATAAGCGGCTTGAGCAACTCAAATCTTGAGTATTTTGCAGTACTTAAGTGTTTGTGTTATTTTATTACTAATTAATATAAGTTACATTTTTAAATGGTGGTCTTTGATTGTTGGCCTCTTGGAGAGGCTCAGAGTCACACAATGAGCTATAATAAGAGCTATGCTCAGACCCACTTGCTCGTTTGCCATTCAGTTGAATAAAAAAAAAGAAGTTTTTTGCGCGATAGCATGGGCGCCGGCAGGATTCTTTTCAGAAGGGTGCAATGCACTTCGTCTTACATCTGCATAATAGGGAGGTGCATTAATAGGTTTCATTCTGTATCATGGTCTAGTGCGCCCCCTTGCACCCCTTTCCCGGAGCCCATGCGCGATAGTATCAGGATCATATGGAAATTCACCGAAGAACTAAAGTCATCTACATTGCTCGAAGAATATGAAATGCATGTTGAAGAGGCAACGCGCAGGCCACATCGCACGGAGAACAGATAACCATTGGGGGAGAATCCTCGACTGGCGACTATGCACCGGAATCCGAAGCCTTTGGTGGGCCTCCCATTATGTGGACTAACGACATTGTGAGAGTTGAGGGCAACCGGCGGATGCTAGTGGCAAGTTGTCGTTCATTGTAGCGTTCTAAGGAAGAGCTTTTGTTTAACAGTGTACACTATTATCTTCCGGCTGATGAAGACGATTGTTTTCAAATAATCGATGAAATTGGCTCGAGTGAATAAATGAAAGCACAGAACTCAAACAGTTGAATAGAAGAATCGGACAGCGAAGGCCGACTCTACAGGATGTTGACCATGTTTGATGATGATGAGCTCCCGATAATTCGGCACATCTAACAGCGTCATGATCACGGGTAGACATAATTAGTGTTTTGAAAAACGCTCATTTCGAGGCTTACAGACTCGAACCCTAAAGACTCGAGGCTTAACGACTCAAAGGCCGCAAAGACAGTTTCTATGCGCATAAAATAAGCCAATTTAATTCACAAATAAAGTCGAGTCTTTAAGACTGGAGTCTTAACGATTCGAGTCTTTAAGCCTCGAAATGAGCGTTATCCACAACTCTAGACTTAATGCTTACAGTTCAAGAGAAAAACAAACTTCCACCAAAAGTTTTTGATGTCAAAAATAAACTTTCAGAGCCTAAACAAATTACACTCTAAACGTAGAAATACCCCTATTTTAATACGTAATTCACATGCTTTAACACAGCCTCGAATTTGCATCAGAACCGTAAGAATTGTCTTAAATAAATGGGCGCGTGAAAGCCACATAATACCTCAAGGTGCCTTCACAATGTCTATCGAGATGAGAAATCCGCTCGGCTTATTGCCAGAGGAACGGATCAAGAAAGTGTAAAGACACTCTTATCTTCACATATTTCTAAGAATGAATGAAGTTTAGTTTATAAACGTACACCTAGAAATTGCAGCACGGCACGCATACGTGATTCAACTGTAAAATTCTTTGTCGTGACGTGAAATTTAAATCGCTTGAAGTCCATTATCTCTTTGATAATATACCGTCTATATCTTAGGTTCTAATACGCATTCCCGTGACAAGACTGCTAAGCTGAAGTGGACTGGGCAGGCAACGTTATCAGCATGGTTTCAAACAGGTGGACTAAAATAGCCTTGGACGAATATCACAAAATAGATGGCAGCGAAGTGGTAGGCCCAGAAGGCGCTGGTTGTATGACTTAGACACATTCGTTAATGGCTGGCCGGCCATCACCCAAAATTGTAAGAAGTGGTGACGGGAGGCTTTGCCCAATAGTGAGATACCTACTTCTCTATGATAAAATAATAATAACAATATGCATAAATTAACATTTCAGCTTACATAGTTCCAAATATATAGTAGCCAAATAAGTGGTCTATAAATTTTTAAACAAGTTTCTATCAAATTAATTCGTCGCTAAAGTCGAACTAAAATTATTGTTTTATGACATGCAAACGATTATCAACTTTAGGGTGATACATTTGGCCGATTGTACATAATTTTACTAGATAGAGTAAGGTGGGGCAAATGAAAAGTCGATAAATTAATAAATTTTGACGGCAGCATTATAATAACTTTAAATATTATCAAGTCTAACTACCTCACCCTTACTCACGGCTATTTATATTAAATATACGTAACGGGATGTAGACCGTTACGTTTAAGAGCTTCTGATATTTCAATGCAGATGCTCATATACCTCTGCGTACGTACAGTCACCAGCATTAATATCTGCCACAGCGGAGCGTGCAAAACTATCTGACACGTCCTTCCGGCCCTAGAAGTAGAGTCGTATCAGATATTTATGCAAGCTTGTTGTGTCAGATATTGGTGCTGGTGACTATACGTGCCTACATCCCGTAACAAGTATATTTAGCCTAACATTTAGGGTGTTTCGAGAGACGGGGCAGGATCAATTCTACACCTTCAGTAATTAATACTCAGTGGATCATCGTTCACAATAATAATAATATTTAAGTAAAACCTCCACACCTTTAACTGCAGAGTGATCATACACTTAGTAAATAACTTGAACATTAAATTAAATTCTTCCAAACACTGATACGGTATAAGTTAGTAACCTTAACCAACTGAATCGGGTAGGGTTGGTCTGCTCACGTCAAAAAAACTTTACTTACATCTTCGCCCATTTTCCCGCGCGAAAACGTAATTTTCCCAGCAGGCATTTTCGGCACGGGCAACTTAGAATCGAGCCCCAGGCGGTACCACAATGGCAAGCCATTCTTAGGAACAGACCTCAACGGTTTTGGCACAGAATCGATGACTTTTTTCAGGTCAGTCGGTTTTCTGAGTGTCATCAGAGTGATGTCAATACCCGACATATCGTCGAGGTCCAGATCTCCCAGCCTCGACGATGACATTGTTATAGCTTAATATTAAATCGCACAAAAGAAAAATATCACAAAAATGGCATTAAGTTGCGTTTCGCGTAAGTATTGACGCGCTCCTCTACATACTGAAAATTTGACTAATGAATGACGTTCTCATTTCAAAATGGGTTTGTTTTTATAACTTTTTTTTAATCACTTTTTCAAAAAGGTCTTACTAAAATAAATATGTATTGTGATTCATTTTATATTTTTAGCTTTTTTAACCGACTTCAAGACTTGTGAGATGTACTTTGGCTACAAATCACTAAAAAGTGATAAAGAATTATGATTGGTTTTTTGGAGTCTTTTTGTATTTTTTATTTCAACTCCAAATTTGTTACTTTTACGGGTATCCCCCCTATATATATCGGTATCTTTATCGGGATAAAGATTTTTTTTTAACAATAAAGTAAAACTGACTCCAAAAAAATAAAAAATAACAAAAAATGGAACCGACTACAAAAGCCTTGAAAATATTTTTCTAGGTACCTACTAGCTCGAAGTCGGTGACTCAGCACGACCCAGCAGGAGGGATTGAATGAAACCCATAGTATGTAGGTGAGGTAGACGACTATTGTTCCACTCCTGCTGGATCGCGCTGAGTGACCGACTTCGAGCTAGTAGGTACCTACATTTTGTTTTTAGTCGGCTTTTTTGTTATTTTTTATTTAATTTCGGCAACAATACCAGTTATGACGTTACCTTACTACACTGGTTATGCAAGGATTATGACTGGAAATTACAAGTCCGGTGACAATATAAAGGAGCGGCCACACTGCTACTTAAAAATCGGTGACGGTACGGAATCGCAGTGACGCATCGTATGCGCACCGTTTTTATCGCATGCCCTCCACACCGCGTCTTAAAATACGCAGACGGTGCAGAATCGCAGTGTCGTGCCGTAAACGTTACGACTTTGGTAGAGAGCATGCGGTAAAGTCACATACGATGCGTCACTGCGATTTCGTACCGTCACCGTTTTTTAAGCAGCGGTATGGCCGCTCCTTAATAATCTAGTAGCGAAATTGTGCTGGTCCGACAAGGATCGTCTCCGCTGGATGGAACTCCTCGACGGTTAATGGCATCGACTTGAAATTTGGTACGGTAATGTTACTTAGATGACAATGCAAACATAGTCATCAAAAAGTACCGTCACCAAAAAAGAGCTTGAATATTTTTTAACAAAAACTTATCATGTTTGTATTTGATCAAAGTTTCACAAACGTTACCCGTAATCAAAAATACTAGTGCTAATTTTTTTCCAGTTAGGTATACATTTGTTTATTTTTATATTTGCCTGAGCAGCAATAAAATTGCCTCCCGACACGGAACGTCAGCACGACAAGTCCGGCCAATGCCCTATCGAATAACTCATAATATCGTCGACATAAATGACCTACCTTATGCCGCCATAAATTGGGGTTAGGATAATGGCCGCTTTGTGAGTGCGCATTGCGCTATGATTGATACTAAACCGCCGTACTCAGAAAAATAATTATAATAATACTTACTCGTAAGACGTTATTTAGTAGTCACCTTGAACAATTTAATATTAAGAGAGAGATAAAGAGATATTTATTTACACCTATTCGATACTTAGAAAGGCAATGGACTTGTAAGCAAGAAAAAAAAAATAACATCGAAAAGTTTAAATTGTGTCCCACTTAGCATAATACTCAGTGAAGCCCATTTAAGTTAAAACTAAACCTAAAAACATATACACACATTGTGACGGTAGAAAAGCCGGCAGAAAGTAATCTCAAAGATGTATGGTAATACTTGACTGTTCAACCGAAAGTTGTAGTACAATGCCCAATTTATGCTATCCGGTAGTAATTTTTAGAGTTCCGGAGCCAAAATGGCAAAAACGGAACCCTTATAGTTTCGCCATGTCTGTCTGTCTGTCCATCCGCGGCTTTGCTCAGGGACTATCAATGCTAGAAAGCTGTAATTTTGCACGGATATATATATAATCTATGCCGACAAAATAGTACAATAAATTTTATATGATTTCTCATTAAATACTATTTCACTTCTTCTTTTCGAAACATTTTGATTGGTAAAGTATCAATAGTTTTTAACTTTGTAGTTTAACTTTAATTAATGATAATTATATGTATATTTTTAAATCTTGTTATGCTATTCTGTGTTGTGGATGAATAAAGTCATTTCTATTCTTCTTATTCTACAATAAAAAACTAAAAAAAAATTTTTTTTAGGGTACCTCCCATAGACGTAAAGTGGGGTTGATTTTTTTTTCTCATCAAACCCTATAGTGTGGGGTATCGTTGGATAGGTCTTTTAAAACCATTTTTGGGGTTTGCTAAGACGATTTTTCGATTCAGTGATCTATTTGCGAAATATTCAACTTTAAAATGCAAATTTTCATTAAAATAGGGTGTCCCCCCCCTCTAAAATCTAAACCGGTGGGTGGAAAAATTTGAAAAATTCACAATGGTAGTTAGTATATCAAACTTACAAGAAAAACTATAACGGCTAAGTTTGCTTGAGAATTATTAGTAGTTTAAGAGTAAATAGCAGCCTAAGGTATAAAATATACCCAAACTTGGAAGATTCCGTATAAAATACGAAATCCTTAGAAAAATATTACTTAATTTTTTTGTAATGGCTTCGGAATCCTATTTTGGGCGTGTCCGACACGCTCTTGCCCGTTTTTTTTTCTTCTAATGTTTTTTCAGTGTATCGAATATGTGTAAATAAAAGTTTATCTATATCTCTCTCTCAATGAAACTAGTGGTTATTTGGTTAATTAACACGTCTAAGTGCGGTAGTAGGAAATGTTTTATTAAGTATCTGAAAAAAGTGCCCATGCTGATATGAGTACAACTCTGCATAAAATTTGCCCTAATTATTGCATCCGTTAATTAGTTAGAAACGTCATTGAAGTGTTAACATGCTTAGGTACTTACTGGTTGATAACAATATTTTTTTAAACAGAAATAGGCTTGCGTTTGGCCACAATCACGCCTGATGTAGGCGAAGATGTATGTGGACTAAGAAGGGGCACGCTTGCCTTCATCATCAGCCTATGTTCGTCCACTGCTGGACATAGGCCTCTCCCATGGGCACGCCACTGAGCACGATCCTCGGCTATTCTCATCCAGCTCTTGCCAGCTGCCCTGCGAAGATCATCGCTCCACCGAGTCTGAGGACGTCCTACACTACGTTTGCCGATCCGTGGTCTCCACTCAAGAACTCGTCTACCCCAACGGTTATCGGTTCTTCGGGTTATATGGCCGGCCCATTGCCACTTCAGCGTGCTAATGCGGTGGGCTATGTCGATAACTTTGGTTCTCTGTCGGATCACTTCGTTACGAATTCTATCTTTCAGAGAAACTCCGAGCATAGCCCTTTCCATAGCACGTTGAGCAACTTTAAATTTGTGGACCAGCCCTAACGTGAGCGTCCATGTTTCGGCACCGTATGTCATGACGGGTAGGACGCACTGATTGAAGACTTTCGTCTTTAGACTCTGTGGAATTGGTGATGTGAAGACTTGACGCAGTTTCCCATACGCTGCCCATCCCAACTGTATTCTCCTGTTGGCCTCTTTCTCGAAGTTGTTTTTACCTAATTGCATAGTTTGCCCGAGGTAAACATACTCCTTAACCACTTCGAGAACACTGCCTTGAACTGCAATTGGTTCCGGACTTACATGTTCAGTGAACATAACCTTGGTTTTATCCAGGTTCATCCGAAGACCAACGCGTTGAGAAGAATCAGCTAGGCCATTCAGCATATGTTGCAAATCTTGCAGCGTTTCGGCCACGATGACGATATCATCTGCAAATCGCAAGTGTGAAAGGTACTCGCCATTTATGTTAATGCCGCGCCCCTTCCAGTCCAGCGTCTTGAACAAGTCCTCCAATGCATTTGTGAACAACTTGGGGGATATAACGTCCCCTTGTCTCACACCACGATGCAAGGGGATAGGTTCAGACTGCCGGTTCTGGACTTGCACGGCCATAGTAGCGGCGTTGTAAAGACCTCTCAACACTTGGATGTATCGCAATCGACTTGGCATCGCTGCAAAGATTCCAGAACAGACCAGATCTCGATCGAGTCAAAGGCCTTTTCATAGTCTACAAAGGCTAAGCACAGGGGCCGATTATACTCTTCGGTCTTCTGTATAATCTGCCGCACTGTATGGATGTGGTCTATGGTGCTGTATCCCGATCGAAACCCGGCCTGTTCGGGGGGCTGGAACTCGTCGAGCCTTCGCGCAAGACGGTTCGTGATGACTCTCGAAAACAGCTTATAGACGTGGCTTAAGAGTGAAATGGGTCGGTAGTTCTTCAAAAGAGTTTTATCACGCTTGCCTTATAAATGCCCATTCATCCTAGATTTGAAGAAGACCAGATTGTAGCGATCAGGGACCACAGGAGCTGGCAGAGCATTCCGCTCCTTAGCTGGCCGGATAATAAAGGATGAGCGAGAACGCTTTGTGCGAATTTTACACTTATGCATGGCATAATAATATTTAGTAGGTATGCTTTATACTTATGACGAAAAGAAGGGATTTTCCGGGTGGAAAATTGCGTTTTCATCTCTAGGGTGGAAAGTATTTTATTTTTATTTTTCGATTAGCCACGGAGTCGAAGATAATTGAGTTACGTCAATGACACTCTTTTTTCATGTTTCGGCATGGCCATCTAGATGCACGTCGTGACCAAGTTATATACAACACCGGAGGTTGGACGATCTTTATTACGTCACGAACATATTAACCTAATTACCTTTTAAACATATTGCACTAACTAAAGAAAGATAATTAACTTCCAAGTAATTCGTGAAATGTGAAAGAAAGACATGGAATATATAAATAAGTAATAATGGTCAAACTTCTTCGTTCGGCGTTCAACCTCCAGTTTTGTATAGTCAGCCGTGGCAAGTGGCCAGTCGGAAAGGTACCGTTGGAGGTTGGATATAAGTAAATTTAATTTATTATTATTCTCATTATTTTGTAGTATTTTACTTTCCTCACAGTCGAAATGAAAAGTAGAGTGTCTAACTCGGGTGAAATGGGTCACTTTCCACCCTTGGTTATCAATCTACTATATTACAATTTTCTAGACGACATTATTATCATTCTTAAAAGCCACGTTTTCGAGAAAAGTAATGTATCACGCACGTACATTACTCGATTAATAGCAAATTAATCCCACTAGCCCGACTAATATTATAAATGCGAAAGTTTGTAAGTCTGTTTATTTGTTTGTTTGTTACTCCATCACGTCAAAACCGCTGAACCGATTTAGATGAAATTCGGTACACAGATGATTTGAGTCCCGGGGAAGGACATAGGATAGTTTTTATCCCGGAAAATTGCTTAGTTTCCGCGGGATAGCGATAAACGAATTCTACGCGGACGGAGTCGCGGGTAACAGGCTAGTAGTATTGAATAAAATAAATAAGCCCAATCAAACTATCTATTTATCTTTGTCTCCATTTGTCTATCTATCATGTGTTTTAATACATATACCGTGAAAGTACTCAACTATTAGTAATCTAAATTTATCAATAACATTTACCTATTCGGATATTTCTAATCGAACCACTAGGAACTTTACTAAACTTTGCAATTGGATTTAACCCTAGGGCAATCCGTTAGAGGTCTGTAATTAATTAATCACTGAAGGACTACGTTGAGGACGTTTACTAAGTCCAGAAACATATATTATATTTAATTGCGTTTCACCTGCTTGATGAATATAAATGTTTAATTACTTATGGCTAAAATATTTGACATAATTCATCCAGCTTTGTTAGTACCGTTAAAATGATAAAATACTTATTGACTATGTTAGTAAGTTATACAAAACAAAACAAAATAAATATACCCGAGAAAAATTGCTTAAGAAAAGTACATGACAGAAAGAAACAGAGTGATTTTTCAACTCTTTTCATTTGAAACTTGAACCATAGCAGGGACGGCCTCAGTATAGTTTGTTCGTAGCCGCAATAGTTTGTCATGTTTCTACTTATTTATACTTTTATAGAAAAAGAGGACCTGACTCACTGACTCATCAACGCCCAGCTTAAACCTTTCAGCCTAAAAAGCTATTTTTATCACAGGCATTTAAGACGAAAACAAGGAATAAGAAAGTATTTTCGAAATTGAATCCTCAAAGAAACACGTATTTAAACGTTTTCTAAATTTGCACCCTTGAAAGGGGAAACGGGGGTTCAAAATTTGTATTAATCTTTAGGATCTAGTTGTTTTTTGAATTCGAAAATTTGTACCATCAGTCAAAAACAACGTTTATCTGTATTTGTATTTAAGTAAACAGGTACATAATCGTCCGAAAAAACAATAGAAACACGAAAAAAAAGATCGTACAAAGTTACCCCCCAACGTGACGCAGGCGAAGCCGCGGGCAAAAACTAGTTGCCTATAACTTTAGCGTAAACATTGCATACCATATATGTATATACATATTTATAACTATCTCTGGAATAAAATATAACGAGTGTTTACCCAGCACGTTTGCTTAACCCAAATCTGTCTAACCGCAAAACTTCCGCATATTAATGGTTAGTTGTATGAGCATCATAATAAGTTAACACCGAATCCCATCGAACTGTGGCAGAGCTCTTTGTCCGGATGGATTGCAGTCACGGACTTCTATAATACATATATGCTGGATAGGCTACAGATGAAACCGTTTTAAAGACATTTATTTTGACTATCAGAATGCCGTGGTTCCCTATCTATATAGTGATTCGAATCCGGGCTCAATCTCGAAGATTTCCGGAATTCAGGTGCGAAATTACATTTGAAATTGACCACGAGCTTTACGGTGAAGGAAACAAACCTGCAAAGCAATTCAATGGTGTGTGTGAAGCTCACAATCCGGACAGGGCCCGCGCGGGAACACGGCTCAAGTCCTCACCTTCTCATTTTGAGAAAGGGTCTGTGTCCAGCAGTGGGTCATAGGTATATAAATATTCTCACTTGTGTCTTCTAAATATTCGATGTCTAAGATCTTTATGTATGTGTTTACCATAGGTAATTTGGCTGTCAATATTTATTTATTTATTAACTTTGGCACACAAAACATATTGTATACATGCGGTACAGTAATGAGAATAATTAAGGCAAGAGATCATTTACAATTCAAACTATGTGTACACATCATGAAAAGAGTGATACAATTAAAGCTTAAATAAAAGAAAAGTATCAATATTTATATAAATACAAGAGAAACTATACATGGATTTAATTAACATACAAAATTTATTATATTTTACTTAGTATCCTCACACAACTGAACTGAGGACAATCCTTAATTTGCTGACAAAAACATTAAGTCTTGAACCAAATATGTCTAGGTCTTCATGAGCACCGGCTAAGTCGTTGTACTCCCTTAGATGTCTAACTATTGGATTATAAAAGGATGTATTATTTTTAAAGACTTCGAGTGAAAAGGTTTTAGGTTTTCGTATTCTATACATTACTCTTCTTTCTTTCGTATTCAATATACTTTTATCATAAATTCATTAGGCAAGCTTCCAACCACCTTCCAACTAATTATAACCAAGTTTCCTTTTAGTATTTATCTTCCCTTTACATCATAGTTTCACCTGTAAAAAGGATCATTATGAATGTATACTCACCAGCACCTATATCTGACACAACAAGATGCGCATACTCGTAAATATCTGAAACGACTTATTTTCTAGGGCCGCCGGTAGGACACGTCAGGTATTTTTCTACGCTCCGCTGTGGCAGATATTAATGCAGGTAATTGCACTTCGACTGAATGATTTTCAACTTTGTGTATGTATTTTGACTAGTTCCTGTTTCAATTGATAAAATAAAAACTGCCACTTTGTAAGTCACAGCCTGTCTAGTGTATTTGTTTAATAGAGGTCAATGGTCCAGCCGGCTTGTGGTCCTTTCGACTCCCCTCGGCTATCGCCAGCTGTCAGCCTTAAGCGGCTCTTTTGTAGTAACCCTTAGGTATTAATGGATGTGGATTCAGGACAAAACAGTCGATAGAGCGAGAGAAAGTGACGTCACACCTTGTATTTATATAGACTTTTATATCACTTCCCGGGATTGTACGTCCGAGGTACGTCCCTTTGCTGGGCATAGGCCTCCTATCAGTGAGTAGGCTTGGTGTGAGGATGATAGATTTAGATTAGATTTTTTAGAAAAATATGGCTCTGTCCATTGGAGGACCATTTTGCCAGTGTCTAGTAGGTTTTGCCGTTTTCCGGTAAAAAAATTCTAGAAAACGAAATATGAGAGGTAGGTGATATGTCGTTTTCAAATTATTTAAGAAAATAGTCGAAAATTGAGAATCCTCCAATCATTCCTTATTTTTTTATATCTTGAAAAAATTCTGAAAATAGTTTTATATTATAATTTAATTTACCTTACCTTTTTTGTATATGCATATTATAGGAAATCCTATTGTCTCTGTGCACGACATCAGCGCCACCTAGCGTCCGCAACTTTTATGGCTCTGATACTCTGACGTTTTGAAATTTCATCGCGACATTGTGACAAAAATCAAACCTATAACGTATTAATTTATAATACAAAATTACTGTGATACCGTGATTTGGGTGGACAAAAGGTTGTGAATTCATTTTTGGCCATTAAAATTAAATGAGGTAAGTAAAATTTATTCAAAAAGTGTGTTTTATTTTCGTTATGTCAGGGTTTGTTTACTTCATGTTTAGTTGTACTTTTACTGTAAAACGAAAAGATAAAACTATCTTATTGGTTTGTGAAGTGTAACTGATAATGACGACTACACTTGACCAACGGAGCGACTACTCAATAACAAGTATTTCACGGGTTGAATTTAAATTACTTTAACACAGTTGCTAAGCAAATTATGCTCATCTTACGACGTATTTACACGTTGGCAATAAAAATATGTTAAGCCAAACATAAGAGCCGAAGCAACTTCGAGGTCCACGTTTGCCATGTTTGCCTGGTCCGGAATATAATAACGCACCTGCAAGCGTGTAAATGCATTCAAGCGTTTGTATACGCGTGGTATAGTAGCATGCTTTGAGCTTGTAGACGTTTGCAAAGTCTTAACAAGCGTGTAAATGTAGCATTAGATAATATGACCTTAGGTCAAAAACGGTAATTCGAAGCGTGGTTTTTGAGCGCGTCATTAACGACTGAACTAGTCACTAAATGAAGGTCAGAGAAAATTTTAGTCGTGATTAATTTATACCTAAGCTTGCGCTAAAACGCCTGTCTGTCACATGTTCACGTTGATAAATATGTCATTACTTTCAGGTGAAGTTTCGACGGCGAACGAGGCGCGTCGCTAAGTGAAAGTAATATTATTTCACTAATCTATCCCCACCCTAATCCGTGAACTTTCCTTTCAGACGTCGACCCTGGGAAATTAACATTCATGAAAAGAAAATGCTCACTTAATAATGCGGTGAGCATTGCGTTCGGGGGATTGACGGGATTTTGGCTCAAACCTCAAAGAAAAGCAGGTATTTAGGGAGAAATTGGGTTGCAATTGCAAAGTGATTTCTTAAGAAGGTAATAATGACTGTTGAATTTGGTGATGGAAAAACAAACGTAGTGTCGTTGCTATAGTTTCTAAGATTCCATTTGCCAGTGTCATTTGCCTTAGTTCGGTAAAAAAATATGAAAAAAAGAAAGTTAATATGATATACATACCTTTATAAACGATGACCAAGAAATAATAATATACTCGTTCCAGAACTACCGTCAAACGCGACGATTTGTCTTCGCAATAGACGAGTATCATTAGCAATTTTTTATTCACAGTCTGGTTAGTTTTAACATGGACTCCGTAAAATCATATCTGAACTTCTACAGTTTGTGCTACTCTACTACTCTACATACTGTGGTAGCGTACAATACGTAGGTACATTTACTTACTAGCTTTGAGAATTGTTTTGGCAAGGCATATGTCATGTAGGAAGCTTGTGTTATGGGTATCTACTAAGCAACGGATAAATATAATTATATAGATATAGATACATACTTAAATACATATTAAACACCCAAGACACGAGAACAAACATTCGTATTTTTCATACAAATATCTGCCCCGACACGGGAATCGAACCCGGGACCTCAAGCTTCGTAGTCAGGTTCTCTAACCACTAGGCCATCTTTTCGTCTATGTGATGATAGTTGGTTATGTGATTTGTGTGTGTTATTACATTTTTTTCATAGACTTAGCTATCGTAAGGTCGCTGGTGGGCAAAGTAATTGTTTCTAGTTCATTTAAATGGACCTCCACTAGATAACGCCTGATTTCATAAACAAGTATTACTTTTCAGAGTTTGAACCGATATCAGTATCAGTATAGAGTAGCGGTTATGTAGAGGAGAGGATTGCGCAGAGAGGCGGCGCGGTGCGAGTAACGGTCGCGATGCCAATGCCGCTTCATTCAGAGCACTCGCAGCCGTCGCGCGCCGCACGCGTCCGTACCGTACCGCGACCCGCCGCCTCCCACGACCATCGACTGTGTACATCACTGAAAAAGTAAACAACATTCCATTAAACACAATACCAAAAGCAAAGTGCAAAAACTGTTCGTAAATACTTAACGGGCAAAGTTACCAAACTTGGACAGCTGTGCGCTGGGCAAACAACAACAAACTCTTTATTAAAACGTTCGGATTTTAGTTGTATTAATAGTTTAAAGGTTAAGTTTGTTGAACTTTATTGCTGTAGTGACGTCAGTGAGTGCAGGCTCTAATTAGATTAGATACGGTAAGCCAGCTTAGTTAACGTAGGATGTCCGCAACTGTGGTGGAGGACACGGATATGCAAATAGTGCGTTTGATACTTTCATTATTTATGCCGCTCATTGAAGGTCTCTTATGATCGATGGCGGCTTGTGCAGTGTTATCATTATCGGTCCCATTCGCTGTAGTTGCGTGATAAATTATATCTCGCTTTTTTATGAAACCGTCCACTTGGCTATTGTTTACAAGTGTACCTACACATAACATAGATAGCTGCTCAACAAGTTACGTAGCGTATTTTATGGCCACTTTAGTGCAACTTATTTGAAGTTTGCACAACAATGTATAAGTACATATGGATATTATTAATGCATCATTTACCTTTATACATATATGTTACATCTAGGCTTTGACTCTTAGCTTTTCATGGTGTGTCTACTCATGTTCCTAATATCTGATCAATCGTACGGAGGTTATCTGGAAGAGATTCTTTTATGGAATAGATTAGCTGTTTCTCAATGTAATTTCTTATTTTCATGTATTTTATGTACGGTACGGAGTTATAAATAAGAACATACATGTATACATATTAGATCATCGCATTTCAATACTTCACGCCAAAATTAGCTGAAATTTGCTTCGTTTGGAAGAATCCTATTTATATTATAAATGCGAAAGTTTGTGTGTGTGTGTGTGTGTGTGTTACTCCTTCGCGCTAAAACGGCTGGACGCATTTTTTTAAGGTATAGGGGCAAACGAGCAGGCAGATCGCATTTGAATGAACTTTGGTACGTAGATAGCTGGATCTGGAATAACACATTATGGGCTACATTTTATTCTGATATTCCGATGGGATAGGGATAAAATCTCGAAATTTCAACCGCTGGGTTTAGAATCATGACATTTTGGTACAGTTGTTCTTAACACAACCTCAATGAAGATCACGATATAAATTTTGGAATTTCCCAGGGGAATTTTGTAAGATCCCGGAATTCCAATTGTAACTATCAGATCATTCGATCGGTATTCACCTGGTTTACGCGTGTGAAGCTGCGGGTAAACTGTAGTAATGCATTTTTTCCCAATATGCTGCTGAGACACTCCTCGGCATAAGTACTTGCACTGACCTCCCGGCCTGCATCCAGTGTCCCCGAAAAATCTGGTCAAGTTCAATTCAAGGTTGAGGTTTTAAAAAAAATCCTTCTTTTTATGATAATCAACTCAAATATCTGCCAAATTTAACATCACTAGCTTCTGTGCTTTAGGCAGTGCGTCAACAGGTCAGTCAGCTACGAGTACAATACCTACTTCTTTATAGGTAGATAAACACACGAGAGTTATATCCACTATAACGATACTGTTCATGAATTTGACACTATAAATTCATGTTCTCCGGAACTTTTAACTGTGGCTTATCGCCCTCTGGGTCTGGGTCTTATCAATTTGATAGCAGTATCAGCACATGTTTTGACTCATTAAGATTTATGATTTAAATCCTAAGTACTAATATAGTATAGTATGTGAAAGTTTGTGAAGATGTTTGGAGGTTTGGAGGTTTGGATGTTTGTTGTCAAACACGTCCAAACCGCTAAACTGATTTAGATGAAATTGGGTATACAGATAGTTTGAGTCCTGGGGAAAGACGTAGAATAGTTTTAATCTCGGAAAATTGCATAGTTTCCGCGGGATAGCATTAAACGAATACTACGCGGACGGAGTCGCGGGCAACAGCTAGTATAATATTAAAGCAGTTGCATAGTATAATATTATTAAAACTACCCCATCTGTAATATGTTCTTTTCAGTATTCTGTAGTCCTAAATGTATGTAGTCATAACTCATGTAGTAACTAATGTAGTCCTAACCCATATTATATATAGTAACGAAATGTCCATCCGTCCGTCCGCGACTTAGCTAACTGTTAGTGCTAAGAAATCTTTAATTGACAAATATTAAAATCAAATTTGTGTTTCTATTGTTGGACACTATTATAGTGCATATTTCGTTTAAAATCATCGTCGTCATCAGTCGGAAGACCCCCCCCCCCTTAGAACGCCACAATAACGACAGCTCGCCACTTGCGTTCACCGGTTGCCCGCAACTCTCACGATATAGTTAAAATTAATCAAACTTATATAATTTTGGTTTCCATACTTTGAGTTTATCATTCAATTTTAACAATATATGGACACCTAAAATTAAATAAGAGTAGTTTAAACAATCCAGTTAACTAATATAGCATTAGCTGAGCTTGAAACACAATTTTCGTATCACGTGAAATAATTACGGTATATTTAGTCGGTTTCAAGTGAAGAATTATGTAACAAGTTCTATCTATAGATTTAACTGTGTAAACACAAAATCATTTGTGTAAACAGTTACAATTTATTATTCCGATTTCTTAAGTAGTTACGAACCTAATTATGTTCAATCTATAGGTACTTATACATGAACATAGCGACAAAAGGAATTAGCATAAAAGTACATAAATTAGTCCACACACCTCACACGACACAAACAAGGCATAGTGCTAGTACCTACTACTCTTTGTAAAAAAATGAAATATAGTTCTTTTTCGTTCAAATTGTTAGTTTTGGAGGTTTGGAGTGCGAGTTGAAATGGAAAAAATATATAATTGGACTGTGTTGAACGAAAAATGTAGTTTCGGGGTTAGTTTTTGCTTTGCTTTTGCCGTTGGGTGCGCGGAATTTAGCTCTAGAATATGTTATGTGGGCAAATATGAGTCTAGTTTAGGATTCCGTGTCTGCAATCAAATAGTTTTTTGCCCGTTTTGTATTAAAAGTAAACTTGTGGTAGGTACCTTATAATTATAGTTAGGTACCTTGTGGTGTTGTTTTGGTGTATTCATTTCGTTCGAATGCTCGTAATACTTACTATAAACGCGAAAGTTTATATGGATGGATGGATTTATGATTGTTTGGATATTTGTTACTCTTTCACGCTAAAATTACTGAACGGATTTGCATGAAATTTTGCATACAGGTAATATATACTTTGGATTAACAAATAGGCTGGCTAAAACCAAAAAGTCTTTTCTGGGAAATTGCATACGTTTTTATAATAAAATTCCAAAAAATATTATAAATGAAACGGATACAAAATTCAGATCTATTGTCAAGAAGACATTAATATCAAAGGCGTATTATAAAGTTAATGATTATATCATGGACAGGGATATTTGGAAATAATTCCGATCCGCATTAGCGATCCCTTCAAATAGCGAACCTACTGTGTTAAAAATAAAGTTGTGTTAAATACTTGTGATGTATACATATCATTTAATAATATTGTAAATCTGTTTTAAAAAAATATATATACCTCGTTGAGTTTCTTGCCGGATTCTTCTCAGCAGAGGTTTTTCCGAACCGGTGGTGGATTTTCTTTGACATTCATAAGTGCTTGTTATAGCCTAAATTGAATAAAGATATTTTGACTTTGACTTTGACTTTGAGGCTACTTTTTATCCCGAAATAATGTATCGTTCCTGTGGGATCAAAAGAGTTTTAAACTATACGCTAATTCTGCGCGAGCGAAGTCGCGGGAAAAGCTGAATATAGCAATCACATACCAATTGTTTCGTAAAATGGCATTTTATATCTCAAAAAACACTTGAAAATGTCCTACTTCATTTAAAATTGCAATAGTATGTCATTTGAGATAACACTAATTAGTAGCAGCCATAAAAAACACGTAAGCCGTATCCGTTCCGGGACTTCTATACTTATAGATTCTTAAAAATAAATTTTAGCAGCGAATATTGTAACTAGCTACTGCCTGCAAACTCGTCTATATATGGTGAGAACTTAATGATAATATAGGAGAAGGAATTATAAAAAATATGTTGTTTTTGAGTTTATCTATTACAAATAAACAATCAAATGATTTATCTTAATAAAAAAATCAGTTTAGGTTTTGAGGTCAGTTTATTTTTTTAATTTAATTACCTACTTTTTATTAGCATCAAACTTTATTCGATATCAATTTTCCTCTAAATTCCTTTCTACTCGTATGAAGACGTCACATTGTGGTCTACAAGAAAATCATTTTTTGATAGGTGATATTTGAATTTGAAACTGAGTAGCTCAATGGACAAACAACTACAAAAATCATAATCGTAAACAACAAAGTTTTTCTCGTCACCTTACCTAATAGTTTCGACAGATCACAAGTCACTATTAGCGTATGCATGCGTAAGTTCGTGGTTGATATCAAATTATTTGAGCTTATTGATCGGAGTTGCTATGGTGTATGTAATTGGATTCAGTACGCTAGGTACGATAAGCCAAGATATACGGGTTCCAATCCGATATCATCATCCCAGCTTATATCATACGTTCCACTGCTGGGCACAGGCCTCTTCTCAGAATGAGAGGGCTTGGGCCGTAGTTCCCACGCGGCACGCGTGCACAGTACCTACGGTTTGGGAATTTCACACCCACACTATTGAATTGCTTCGCAGGTTTGCTCAAGTTTCCTCGCGGTGTTTTCTTTTATCGTAAATCCCGGATACCACACCCGAAAAACTTTTCCATTAAGTTTCGTTTTGTTTCATAAAAATCTTATATTCTGTCGAGCAAACGGTCTTAGAATACGCTCTTGGCCGGTTTTTCAATGTAAGTAACATTGAAAAACCGGACAAGAGCGTGTCGGACACGCCCAAAATAGGGTTCCGTAGCCATTACGTAAAAATTAAGTAATATTTTTCTAAGGATTTCGTATTTTATACGGAATCTTCCAAGTTTAGGTATATTTTATACCTTAGGCTGCTATTTACTCATAAACTACTTACTAATAATTCTCAAGCAAACTTAGCCGTTATAGTTTTCCATCATTATAGTACCATCCGCCGTTATAGTACCATCCTGATTTATTTCAAATTTTTCCACTCGCCGTTTAGATTTTAGAGGGGGCACTCGGTTTTTATGAAAATTTGCACTTTAAAGTTGAATATTTCGCTAACAAATCACTCAATCGAAAAATCGTCTTAGCAAACCCCAAAAATGGTTTTAAAAGACCTATCCAACGATACCCCACACTATAGGGTTCGATGAGAAAAAAAAATCACCCCCACTTTACGTCTATGGGAGGTACCCCAAAAAAAATTGTTTTGAATTTATTATTGTACCATTTTGTCGGCATAGTTTACATATATATCCGTGCCAAATTACAGCTTTCTAGCATTGATAGTCCCCGAGCAAAACCGCGGACGGACGGACAGACAGACAGACAGACAGACATGGCGAAACTATTAGGGTTCCGTTTTTGCCATTTTGGCTCCGGAACCCTAAAAAGTTTACTCCCTGAACTCCCACGTACCTATTGAAATGATCGTACCAAAAAGCCACGTGTAAAAATATCGCTATATGGTGTTAGTACCGACCCGTGCGGTCCGTTTGACGTTATAGTGTTGCTTGCGATTGGCTATTTAAGCAAATAGTTATTTAGCCAATCACAAATGTGACGCCAACGTCAAAGTTGTCAAACGGAACTCAAGGTATTTGCGCCGACTAGCCTGGGGGCTACCACGAAATTCGAAAATCGAAGTTCGTATCGTACTGTCCCTCTCACTCTCGTATTAAATAATATTAGCGTCAACGAGACGGCAAGATATGAAGTTCGAATTTGGCACTTCGTAGTATAGGACCTGTCGCATTTATCGTAGGGTGTTCAAATACAATTCCAACTTGTAAGTGTACTATAATTTTGAAGTTGTAATAATTTCGGGTTCCCGAGCGAGGGAACTTCGGACTTGCTCATCTTTATCTTTTATTACGACCATTCTCATTCGGATGTAATTTAACTTCTCAATTTACGTACCTCTAACCGGCTTAGAAGTTGCTAATTCGAGAAAAGAATAAAAATACTTGCCGTTTATTACTGGCTGGCAGTAAGATATATATGTCGACGGCCGATAGTTAAATCCGCCAGATCACGAAATTCCTAGTCATATCGTGAAATGGCGCCATTTCACGATATGCCTAAAAGTTTGCCTAGCCAAATTTTAGGCACGATGTGCCTGAGAAACAATACGGCAGATCGATTGGAGCATAACGCATTCGTCGATAATCCTAGCTCTATACCGGGCACATCGTGATATGCCGAAAAAAAGAAAAATTTAGGTACGACGAGCGAAGTGCCAGAAACATGGCGGTGTTTCATGATATACCTAGGAATTTCATGATCTCCCTAAACGTCACTAGGCAAATCGTTAAACGGCGAGTTTTGAACGATATGGCGGGTGTCCGTTAGCCAATTCATAAAATGGCGCCATTTCACGATATGCCTAGGAATTTCGTGATTTGGCGAATTATACGATCGGCCCCCGACATATACAAATAAGAGTATTAAGAAATATACGTTATGATTTCAACTCATTGTTATTACCACTTCCGGGACTTATCGACGTTTTGACCACACTGTAGATATTATTGCAAATAGACTATTTACTGTAATACAATACAATACAAATATTCTTTATTGGACGCAACAAATCAGTACAATAATTTTCAAATTCAATACGCAGTTATCGCTTAAAAGCGATCTCTACTACCTATATTTAGGTACTATAATGATGGTGATCGAAACGTTTGAAGTGTTTCATAACGTGATTAAGATCTGTGGGTGATATGACAGCAACTAATAAAGAGAGACATGATTTTACTTTTAACCCTTGTATGAATCTGGGTGTATATAAGTATGCCTGCCTGTCCGTTTATCATATCTCTAAAGGGATATTTTTTAATCTAGTAAAAAGCGGATAAACTACAGAATTTACACAAAATCCATCTAGTTTCATATTTTTTTATGTTTCTTGTTACGTAATAAAATACACCGGCTTATTTCTTCAGTCTTTTGAGATTACATTCGCACACTGAACGGTAACACGGCCTTCACATGTACCGCTCGTCTTACATTTTTTATTCACAGCCAAGTGTATTTGAGTATTGAGGTCTTTCTTAACTTTACCTCTTAACTCCAAGGCTCAATTACAGTCTTTCAAAGTTTCGTTAACAGCGGGGCTCCTGATTTAGTGACATGTCATGCGGCGCTTGTGTTGCCGACTGTACAGGACGACCAACTTTGTACCAAGCTCAAACTTCATTATTAAATTGCTTCTCCAACAGCTTAATCGTTGTTATGTGTAGACATATATATTGCAAGTAATTAAATATTTTAGGCGTTTTTTGCACAGGCAATTTTGTTTATGGCAGAGGTTACCAGAATTATTTCGTCTATCGCCCACTTTGGGAAAGACTGGTTTATGAGAATAGATAAAATGGTTAAGTAAACCATGACCTGTAACTCATGTAAGAGCATATAATATTGTCTTAAATCTAATAGAGCTATACATATGAATTTTTAAGTTTGCAACCGAACCCGTTTGAAATTAATACATATTTAGCAAAAGAAGGTTAAAATAGCGTATTTCTCTTCTAAAGTTTGTGAATTTTATAATTTGACTTTTAGCAATGACAGTGAAGTTATATTATGTATGACTGAAAATAAAAATCTGACTACGAAGCTTGAGGTCCCGGGTTCGATTCCCGGCCGAGGCAGATATTTGTATGAATAATACGAATGTTTGCTCTCGGGTCTTGGATGTTTAACATGTATTTAAGTATGTATTTATCAATCTAAGTATGTTTATCCATTGCCTAGTATCCATAGTACAAGCTTTGCTTAGTTTGGCCTAAGGTCAATTGGTGTCAAGTGTCCCATTATATTTTTTTTATTTAAAATCGATTTGCCTAAAAACTTAACTCACTACCAGGAAGTTTGTATCAATGACCTAGCCCATTCGTCAAAATTAACGTAAATCAAGAAAAACACAAGTGTTTATGTCAGACATAAATATATATTCTAAACTAGCGGTTAGTTCTAAAATACCATCGATCGGATATACCCTTCATTGCACATTCACAAGGTAAATTTCTCATCTTTCCCAAGTCATTGAGGTTAGTTATTTATCGAAGGATGGCGATCATTAGCCTTGGAAAGATGGAAGCTCTCACCATTAGCAAAAAATATTCAACCAGCTTAAAAACAAGTGTTAAAAGAGTAATAGGAGAATACTTTTGATCAAGGCTGTAATAAGAGCAAAGCGTCGAGTGTAATTATTGTTTAATTAAATTTGTTGTCCTTGCAAAAATCCGGACTTTTCTATTCGCACAAACAGGAGTATTTATTTACTCTTTGACTTAAAATGTATTAAACAATGTGCAGGGTAAAGACCGTCTTATTACGTGGGTGGGGTTGCCACTCTTGTTAATCTAAATCCGGGAAACAAAAAAAAACCGGCCAAGAGCGAATCGGGCTCGCATAGTGACGGTTCTGTTACAGATAATGGACACAGTCATTCATAGCTACCACTCAAAATAAATTAATGTGATAAGCGCACTTTAATAGTACTAAAATACTTAGACCCCTAGAATTATTGAGATTGTATGAAGTAAGAGTTCAACTTGAGCTGGTATTGTAAATAGCCATTTTTCGAAATCATCATCATCATCCCAGCCTATATACGTCCCACTGCTGGGCACAGGCCTCCTCTCTGACTGAGAGGGCTTGGGCCGTAAGTTCCCACGCGGGCCCAATGCGGATTGGGAACTTCACACACACCATTGAATTGCTTCGCAGGTTTGTGCAGGTATCTTCACGCTGTTTTCCTTCACCGTAAAGCTCGTGGTAAATTTTAAATGTAATTCCGCACATGAATTTCGAAAAAGACAGAAGTGCGAGCCGGGGTTTGAACCCACGCACGATCCTCTGCTTGAGAGGCCATAGGTCAAACCAGCCACCACGGCTTCGAAATATTTTACAATAATTTGAATAGGTACTACAGAGATTTTATAGGTTTTTCTGTAATCTACAAGCATAATAAAGAATTACTTATTTTTTGTAGAGCGGCATGACATGCTACGAGTACACAATGAAGGCCAGCGCGCGTTGAAATACCGGGTGAATTCTGTTTATTTTCAATTCCTTCTGTGGCCGGGAGATTTAAATTTCATTGCTAAATTCCGGGCGACTCCCGGAATTCAGGGAGAGGTGGGAACCCTACCAAGAGGTCTGCTAATCATTTTCCATTATTGCGGCCGTGGCTTCCAATCGCTGTTTTCATTGCACATCAGTACTTGATCAATTGGGTGTTGATTGTGATTGCCCGTGCGCAACTAGATCGGGTCGGTGCCTGCCGGCTGTTACTCGATCGAGAAGTGATGTATGAGTTCTTCTCTTGCTATTGATTGATTCGTGCAAATTATTAGGTATCAATGGTTAAAGTTACACTGAAAGTGACTCAGTAAATCATTGCGTCTTCATAGGTAATTTGGAGAGTAGGTTCTGATAAAAAAAAACCGGCCAAGAGCGTGTCGGACACGCCCAAAATAGGATTGCGTGGCCATTACGAAAAAATTAAGTTTTTTTTTCTAAGGATTTCGTATTTTGTACGGAATATTCCATGTTTAGGTATATTTTATACCTTAGGTTTCTATTTACTCTTAAACTACTTAATAATAATTCTCAAGAAAACTTAACTTTATAGTGGAAATTTTATATTACAATCCTGAAGCGTTTTCACCCCCTCTAAATTTTAAAGCGGTCGGTGAAATTTTTAAAAAAAATTTGCAGGAAGGTTAAATATTTGCAAACATTCACAAGGAAAATCTTATAACCGTCTAAGTTGCTTAAAAATTTATTTAGTAGTTTAAGAGTAAATAGCAGCCTAAGGTATAAAATATACCTAAACTATGGAAGATCCGTATAAAATACGAAATCCGTAGAAAAACAATTTTTTTTTTCGTAATGGCTACGGAACCCTATTTTGGGCGTGTCCGACACGCTCTTGGCCGTTATTATCTCAAAATAATGTATGGTTCCTGTGGAATCAAAAAGGTTTATTCTACATACCAATTCAGCGCGAGCGAAGTCGCGGGTAAAAGCTAGTATTAATATTATTCATCAATTTCGGTAGCGCAGAAGATACGATGGTAGTGCCGCTGTCCGGCCTCACCCGCAGTTTTTAATGATTTATGGATTTAAATAAATTTACATTAATATATTAGGTATTATATTTCGTCACTACTTTAAAAAAACTCGTACCTCAAAATAGATAATTTTTCTGAGTGAACTTTAAGAACATTGAGTCAAGGTTCAAATTTGTTGACATATTGATTTTAGATACGAGGTTTTTTCAAAGTAGTGACGATTTGTTGTGGCAATGGGCAGGTCATGGTCATGGCATGGAAAACCGATGGTCGTTGAGGCCGAAAAGTTCTCCGATGGAGACAGCGGATAGTTCACGAACGAGATGGATGCATTCCATCAGAGATGTGCGAGGATGTGTTGCGAGGAATATATTTTTCATTAACCAATAGAAACGCTTCATTTACCTCGCCTCGCTCCGTTCAGCTGTTTCCACCAGAGATGTGCTGTGCAAAGATGTGTAAATAATAAATATCATAGGACATTTGACACCAATTTACCTAGTCCCAAACGAAGCAAAGCTTGTACTATGGATACTAGGCAACGGATAAACATACTTATACAGATAAATACATATTACACATCCAAGACCCGAGAACAAACATTCGTATTGTTCATACAAATATCTGCCCCGGCCGGGAATCGAACCCGGGACCTCAAGCTTCGTAGTCAGGTTCTTTAACCACTTGGCCATCCGGTCGTCATTCGAAAACGAAGCGTTTCTATTGGTTAATTAAAAACACAGCCTTCGCACATTGTTAGTGGATTAAAGCTGTGGGTTCACGGTGGATGCATGCCGCTTCCAACTGAAGCAACTGGGGCATGCCTGTCTAACAGTGAACGTCCTACGGCTGATATGATGATGATGAAGCTATCTATATGGGATGTAGCCCGGATTACCTTTAATGAACTCCCTATATTCTCGGCCGAGACCGAGACACCAAAAATAAGTTTTATTTTTCTATATTATCATTTTATTATCAAAAAAACACGCGTTTTGAATGAAAAAAAAAGTTTTATTATGGTTTAATTAAACGGTCCAACCGGGTCCTACAAACAAACTTTATTATCGCGTAAATCAAACTACAGTATAGGTACAATCGTTATCAAAATGAAATGAACGAGCTGTCACTTGTTACTCTGGTCAGCGAGTGTCAGTGAGTTGCAAGTACCAGACGCGCGAGTCAGAGCGAGGCGACCAATCAAAATCCCAAAGAAAGCTCGTGCCACCGCGGTAAACCGTGCGCCAATATGAACATTGAGTGCCGCCGTGGAGTCCCGGTCACAGCTGAGAATCTCGGCTGTTTTGGGCCCAGACCGAGACCGAGATCTCGATCGGACCTTAGGGTAGACTGAAGGATTTGCAGGTGGATGTTAATGCTGTGTAGACAGAGCTCGGTCATCCCTCGTTCACTGCCATTGTACGCGTTCTTATTTAAGACTAGATCCAAACACACAACAGCGACCGTATCACACCGTGCACCCGAAACGGATTTCGGATGAGGTTTACAAAAAGAAATCACTGGATTCCAACCATTCGACAATCTCAACCCAAAATTGTAATTTTTGTAATGGCGTTCCGTCGAGACGACCCTTTGGTCTGTGTAACTCAACTCAATCCGATTAGTTTCCGATGTAATACGAGTAAGATGTTGAAAGTAGCCGATTTACAATTACAAATAAATATGCAACATTGCTTGTTGTTGTGTACAGGAACATGCTTCTAATTCTGTAGGCGATCGTATGTTGTCTGCACTATGTACGAACTATATACCATAACTGCAATCACTTTATACCGGGTGTGGCCTGTAATATGAGCAAAAAATTAAAACATAGATCGTCCTCGTCAAACTGAACAACATTATTTTAGCGACTTTTAAAAATAATGGAGTCTTTGAATTTACCTTTTTTCATACAAACTAAATACTGCTATCAATGTACGCCATCCTAGAACACAACAGTAACTGACGTCGCCTATCACGCTACAAACATCAAGCATTTCGCTTTACATTTATATGCATATAATATAACAATATAACTAAGCATAAAAAGAAATCCACAGATCCACGTATTATATATGTCACGACCATGTACTCAAAAAGTCCATGGCGGTGACATTTTTTCATACCATGGTCGTGACAATTTGAAACGTGTTCGGTATAACCTAAAAGACAACCATAGTTTTACAAATCTTAAGTCATCATCATCATCAGCCTACAGCAGTCCACTAGGCCTCTTCCATGGCGCGCCACAACACTGTCTTCAGCCCCTCGCATTCATCCGCTGCCAGCGATCCTCTTAAGGTCATCCGGTTAATCTTAAGTAATTATCTTAAACTACACCACATTATCTACATAATTATGTTTTAAATAATAACGTGACATTGGTCCTTAGGTTCAAAACTCGTACACGGCGTTGACGCGTTAAGATTGTCCTTTTATTGAAATAATTGAAAAAAAAAAATTGCGAGATACACACTACATTCAGCCATTTGCAAATCTGACAAGAAGACAGTGTTGCTGTTCTAATAAAATTAAAAAGGCTTGCCAACATCAATGTTACTTTTGTACCGAGTACCGTAATTTTGTAGTATCGCTCATGGCCGTGACACAAAAACTACTCACAAACTTTATGTTGCTCAAAATCACAAATAGTCGTTATTATTTATATATTGTTTAAATTAATTTTATAGAACAAAGGTTAGTCTTGCATAATTATTGCTGTAATATTTTGCAAAATAACATAACATTTCTTCAGAAAAAAAATATTTTATTTCAAATTCGGCCAATCTCACACTACACGGTCCGTGACATTTTGAACTTGAAAGTTTTTTTAAAAATATTTTTAATATTTGTATGACAAAAATTATATTCAAAAATAATACTAGATGTCATTTTCTAAGTGAATTAATATACAGTTTACTGAATTTCCTAAAAAATACACTCAAGTCTTACAACACACACAAAAAAACATAAGAATAAGAAATGCCCCGTTAGACAATATGGCCTCAGGTTTAGAGGAAAATGTTTTTGAGTGATCGCAAAAGCTGTGAAATTTTCCTATGAGGGGTGAACATAGTTTTAAAATAGCATATATTTATCTAGTAATACATAACCTTATACGTTCATGAAAGGTTATCACGGTCGAGATCCCGTAACAAACATACTTACCTAGATAGTTTCATACAAACATGTTTCTCGGCTGGAACGTTTTCTTGTTTCTATAATCCTGCTTCATAACTGAAGGTTGTAGTCAGCTCTTTAACCTTTTCACCACAGTCGAATACCTAAGACCCTTGTCAAATCTTGTTATGTCTAGAGTACCTAATCCTGAACAGATGTTCAGCGCTGTTTGGACGCCGGGCCGTTCTCGTGTTACGGAGCGTGATATTTTGCGTGTTTATTATTAAAATTGAAATATTCTGTAGATAAAAGACATTGAAAATTAGATTTAGTCTGTATGAAATAAAAAATTAACACTTTTGTAAAATAACGAGTTTACATGCACAAAAACAAAAGAACTAACCTAGGATATCCAAAAAAAACATTAAAAAGAATAACAATTGTAGTCAAAAGTAGATACTTTATCAGATTTCTTTAAAATCAAGGTCGATACTTAAAGATACCTAAGGTTAAACCAAAAGTGGATTTTTAAAAACTGCGCGATGCAAAAAACTGTTTCGAAGAATTTTTACAAGCATATTAATAATCTTGTATTTATGTGTTGGAAATCATGTTGAAGTTGTGTGACCTTAGAGTTGGATCTCTCTATAACAAAGTTCCATAAAAGCTCAATCAAAGTCCTTGATGGTACGCACACTTACAATGTATACATACGCGTTTGACATTATGTTTAACGCAGGCAAAGACAAATGGGTAGCATGAGGCAGACAGGACACTTTTTTGTTTAGGCACTCGTAGTCGTAAGTAGATCGATGTTTAATGCTATGTAAATATTGTTTCACACCATATTCAAATTAGTTACGATGAGAAGAACAATGCCTAACATTCAAGTGGCGTTAACTGTAGGCTATCAATTATTATTAGTCTTGCTTCTGTCTCGCCTGCGTGCTTTCAAAATCGCAAAGTATGTTTTTGCCTGTCTAAAAGAGAAAATCTGATTACTCCTATTAAATAATATTTTAACGGATAACTTGCGTCTTAAATCGAGTTTAGACCGAAATATGTCGAGCTAAACTCGATTTAAGACGTGTTATCAGTTAAAATATTATTTAATTTGAGTGAGTCTCACGGTAGTTAGTTTCATGTTCTGATTACTCCTGCCACGCGCCTGATACGCGATAACAAATATAGGTACTAGCCATTTATTATTTATTTATTATATATAAAAATATAACTAAAACTAACTTACTGGCCTCAGGCGACCCCAGGGCTGGCACTTCTCGCAAAGATTAGGAATAACAGTTCAGAGAGGTAATGCTGCCAGTGTCTTGGGGTCAATACCTGAGGCAGAAAATTTGGATGACGTTTTTATTTTGTAACATAGTTTACTTTATATTATAGTTTTAGTTTTGGATGTTAGATAGTATTTATTTTACGCTTAACATGTTTTTTTTTGGATTAGAGTAAGTTAGTTTTAGTTATATTTTTACTAGGCATTTTGGGTAAGTGTAATTTTTTTTTGGTCCCGTGTGGTGTCGGGTTAGAATTACACCTCTCCATTTCTTCCGTGGATGTTGTAAGAGGCGACTGAGGATATAGGTTAAGGTATACCGTAGGCGACAGGCTAGCAACCTGTCACTATTGTACCGTTTTTGTCAAACTTAAAACCTAAAATTGCTAAAAGTGTCTGCGAAGCCGTAACGTTTCGTGTGCTCAGCCTACCTCATTTGGGAATACAGGCGTGATGTTTGTGAGTGTGTGTGTAATTTTACTAAGATTTTGTGTTAAATAGCAAAAGTAAAATCCTACGATCGCTGTACGTAGTTTGGGATTATGTGAATCAATAGCATTTCGGTTTATTTTTAGAACCGCATGACGTACTTACAGCGGATGTATACTTACCTATAATACCCAATACGTTGGGTTACTCTTGGTAATAATTTCTAGTGAAACGTGCAGAAGTTAGCAGAGTGCAGAGCTGGTGCTAGTAAAATGTCAATTATAGCTGTTGCCCACAACTTTGTCTGCGTTTGTGAACTTTGCATTTTAAGGGGTAAAAAGTAGCCTTTGAACCTTTAATTTGACAAAAATAAAAAAAGTTCGTGATTCAAGCCTCGTCGTAATTTTGGAGCCTAAAAATTCTATGTAAAAAAAAAAGCAAGCCTTATGTCAAATATACTGTAAACTGCCAAATTAAGGGTTATGTAGGATAGCGTAGCTTACTATTAGTGGAAGAAGTTTTAGAATTGATTCAGTACTCCAAGAGATGTATTCTACATTACGAAGAACCAATCAACTACAACTAAGTTACGCCACTATTACGTATTTGTCACCATTGCAAAGTTCCTTATTCTCCAAAGATTTCGCTAAATTTGTCCATATTCCTTGCTTATTAATAATCCCTTGAAGTACCAGAAATATAAATTCTACATTACGAAGAACCGTCAACTACAACTACTTGCTTACGCCACTATTACGTATTTGTCACCATTGCAAAATTCCTTATTCTCCGAAGATTTCGCTAAATTCGTCCATATTCCTTGCTTATTAATAATCCCTTGAAGTACTAGAAATATAAATTCTACATTACGAAGAACCAATCAACTACAACTACTTGCTTACGCCACTATTACGTATTTGTCACCATTGCAAAACTCCTTATTCTCCAGAGGTTTCGCTAAATTCGTCCATATTCCTTGTTACAATCTAAAAACGCTGCAATTTTTTCTAAGTCCATAGGTCCATTTTGGTTCCGGATTTTTCTTTTTTATGGTTATACCAACTATTACTGGGAACTTAAAAATCTTAACAGTGGTGTCCCTGTGTGTTTGTTGCATTAGAAATGTATAACTAGCTTTTCGATGCAGGAACACTTCTTGAGGAAACCTGCATACACCTGCAAAGAAATTCAATGATTTGTGTGAAGTTCTCGATCCTCACTAGGCCCACATGGGAACTACAGCTCAAGCCCACTGTGCCCAGCCAGTGGGACGCATGATAAAGTACATTTTTCGTCGCAATAACAACGGCTTAAAACCACGTTTGCGTGTAAGTATTTACTTAAACGTAATTTTATTATGAGTATAAAATCTACGCTATGATAATGAGACGCAGACGCAAACGCGTTCGACACGTTACTTACACTACCTATATCAAAACTCTACACTCGCTCAGACGGCCCTAGAATAATGAACATGTTAGAAAATACACTGATTTCAGCGTTATTTCCGTAAAGTATAAAGTTAAAACCTGAAAGTTCAAGGCGTTGAATAAATAAACAAAGCAAGCAAAATCCAAATGCTTACACAAAACACGTGCGGGCATAATTAAAGTTATACACGCTTAATTAACTTGTGCAGGTCTTTTACTGTAATATTCTTATGTTTTGAATGGTAACATTTAATTTTAAAACAATTATATTCCATTTTTGATTCCCTAAAGTGCCAGACGGAAAATAACCGAGGGTTTCTCCCCATAGAAGACTAAAAGAAAAGTAGCTCCCTATCCCGAGGGAATTAAAAAAAAATCCTAGTGCATCTCTATGATTCTCAGGAATACGTCTGTCAAATTTCAAGGGGCTGTTTCACCATTCATTGATTAGTGTTAACTGACGGTTAAATGTGATGCCGTCTCCGTCTATTCGAACAAAACGAATAGAGACGGCATCACATTAATAACCGTCAGTTAATACTAATCAATGGATGGTGAAACAGCCCCTAAATCTCGAGGTGGCTAAAGCTGAACGTTGTCTGTTAATCAGTCACCTTTACTCTTTATTCTTACGTGAAGATTTAAATTTAACTATGTGACACGGTACTATCTCTTTTGATATTGCTGTGCGCTAAAGGGTAAATCAAGAAATGAAGATTCCACCTTGGTTCATGATTCAGTTTCCTCGTCTGTACTGCTTGCGGAGATTTTTTTTTTTAATTACTTCTCATAGTCTATCTTTCTTCAATTTAGGCTACAACAAGCTCTTTTGAATAACATAAGATCCGCCACCGATTAGGAGAAACCTCTGTTGAGAAGAATCCGGCAAGAAACTCAACAGGGTAGGTAGCATTGCAGATCACTTTAGGTTTTTCCAAAAGTGATCTGCAATGTTATTTTCTAACTTTCACAACAAGTGTTTAAAATTTACACAAATATATATATTTTTTTATTCAACTGGATGGCAAACGAGCAAGTGGGTTTCCTGATGGTAAGAGATCACCATGGTGTTGCAGATATGTTGCCAACCTAGAGGCCTAAGATGGGATACCTCAAGTGCCAGTAATTTCACCGGCTGTCTTACTCTCCACGCCGAAACACAACAGTGCAAGCACTGCTGCTTTACGGCAGAATTAGCGAGCAAGGTGGTGGTAGCAATCCGTGCCGACCTTGCACAAGGTCCTACCACCTGCAGATAAAAAAATACAACTCATAATTAGTAATAATCCACAACTAGTTGACCAAATTTCAAGTGATATTTACACAGATGTGAATTGATAAATTGGGACGCAAGTATAATTAAATATTCCATGTTTGAGGTCGTAAAGTCAAAGATTTCAATGCTTTTTTTGCTCTATCAGTTTCAACATTTGATAATTTGAAATGACGAATACAAAAGTATTCTTTATTGACGTTTTTTTTAAACTGACTAGCTGTTAGTTTCTATCTCACGGATGCAGATGAGGTGAAAGATGTAGCTCACCGGTTCACTAACGGTCTACCTAAGTACTCATTCTGTAGGACTTAACGTATGTTTTCTTTTTCAGGAAAATGGACGACCAATAAGCGCGTCAGTTGACCGTGGTGTTCCGTTAATAGTGTTTGCATATCGTTACATATCAGTGTAGTGTAGTGTCGTGTAGTGAAGATGTCGGAACGGTTCAAGGTGACGAAATCCGAGGAGCCAGCTGGGAAGACGTACAAGAACTATGGAGCCACTTCGGCTGAAAGTGACGTTGAGCTGAAAGGGAAACTGCTGCCCGACTCAGGTAAGAATAGATTTATAGCTACAATCATCTATACCTAATACCTTTAAACGAGCAACGATTTCAATGAAATTTGGTATGTTGGGTTTTCAGGGATGAAAAATCGATCTAGCTTGGTCTTATCTCTGAGAAAATGCTTGTTACGAGTTTTAGCCCGAGCAAAGTTCGGTCGCCCAGGTACAGTCAATTCACTGTGATAACAGTTATAGTCACCCTTTATTGGCATTTTACAGACTTGGAACTCCAACACTGCGGTGGAAGTCAAAAGTAAACCATTACATTATTATCCCAAGAAATTCGTCATGTAATTTCGCTAGCACAAGAAGGGAGAACAGTAAAAGTCTGAATAATACTTATAGTTTAAGCTTCAGTTGGGCTTGTTGGTCTTCACCATGGATTTTTTTCAATGAAGGACAGAGATACTGAAAGTTCAAGTGATAGAATGAAATTTATAGCTGTCAATATTTTGTGACGAAAATAATAAACACTTTTCAATGGAGAAAGTTTTGGAAATACAGATCTTTGTACAGGCACCTGTATTCATAACTGCCACAGCGGAGCATGCAAAAATATCTTATACGTCCTACCAGCCCTAGAATAGAGTTGTATCGCATATTTATGCACGCTTTGTTGTGTCAGATATTTGTACCTACATCTCTCGAGCTAATATCGTATAAATTTCTAAAGTAAACGTCATACTTCGTAAATCAAAACCTCTAGGTGTATAATATTCTCATTTTTCAGTTTATTACATTAATTAACTTGTACGAATCACATCAATTACTTTATTTAAACACCAGTTAACTCCTTATCGCGAGGTATAATTAGTCCATACTATATACTATAATTATATATAATAATATTTTAAATGCGACAGTGTGTTTGTATGTTTGTGTGTTTGTCCATCTTTCACGCCGTAACGGAGCGACGGATCGACGTGATTTTGAGCATAGAGATAGTTTATGGGCCCGAGAGTGACATAGGCTACGTTTTATCCCGGAAAAATGCACAGTTCCCGAGGGAACAGCGCGCGATAACCGAATACCACGCGGGCGGAGCCACGGGCAAAAGCTAATTATAAACATAAACTATACCTTGTGTAAAAGGAGTTCCTTTATATAATCCGACATAGTTAAACAAGCGGTCATTGCAGTATATTGTAAACTTTTATAGTTAAAAATTACAATGCATAATATGTTCATAAATGACGTTAGAAAACTATTAGTAAAATGTTTTCTATCATAATTTGATGTTAATCATATTTTATTGTAGGGAAATTTTCCAGAGAAGACGGTAAGTAAAAAACGCTAACTTTATGACAAAGAGCGACAGTTGTAAGTAAATTTTCTTTATTTACAATTAGAAAGAGCAGTTATAAATTATTCGCGATCTCGGGTTGACGTTTATAAATTCTTAAGTTTATGAAAGTTAAGTGGAATACCTACCTAGTATAATGTTCAATGTTGAAGACAGTCAGCCATATATCATGTAAAACAGATACCCGTTAGGTCAGGGCTGAAAACTTTCGGCGAGAAGTTCTCGAATGGAGACCGCGGATGGACAAGCGTTAGCGTAGGAACGTCCACCAACGAGATGGCCTGGCTAAGGCCGCGGGTTCAAGGCGGATGCAAACTGCTTCCAACCGAAGACATTGAAGATAAATGTCCAACAGTGGCCGTCCTCCAGCTGGTTAATTTTGATTCACTTCATAATACACATAGGTATATAAGTTGAATGATAATGCAAGCAATGTACGGTCAACCAAAAGTATAGTCAGAAAAAATCTTGTTTATGTTTTTTAACCGAATCTTATTTGCACTGAAGTGTAAAAGCATTCTATTCAAATGCACGTCCCGTTCATTCCGTGCTGAAATTCAACTACGGCTAGGCTTTCAGGCAGAAGCCTGGGTGAATCAACAAAGCTACGGACAGTCCCGGGATAACTCAATTGTCATTTTCCCGTTTGTCGCTCGGTGCGTTTTCAATGTAACGAAAAACATCGAATATATACCGACAAAGTAGAGCACCAGTGTGATGCTGTTGGTTATATTACTTGTGAAAGCTTGCCTTAATTAACTAGGTACTAATGTTGCACGCATAGGTATAAAATCGTTGGCGACGTTTCCGAGATTCTGATTATATACACATATGTTATATATATACATATATTATATAATATATATATTGAATTGCTCGTTTAAAGGTATTAGATAGATACTTAGATAGATAGATGTAGGTTATCCTGTCCATTTTAAATTTTGCATTTTATTTAGTTGGATTGATTCGATCATTTATAAATATCTATAGAACCTTATCACAAAAAGTTTAAGCTAGAAATATTATTTTAATTTCTTTTAAATGACTTTTTAAATAAGTAGTAGTACATTTCTGTGTAGTATCTGAGTAAGTCAGACCGCTATGTTGAAATTATTTATTTAACGAGTGAATCACACCTCGCAAACTTGTTTATTCAGATGAATGATGTTCTCTAAAATTTTATATGTAATACCTTTACATTAACAGCAATAATCATGATCAAATATTATAGATTATACATATAGATAGTTACGGAACAGTAAATATGTAAAAGTTATGTAAAAACCACCATGCGATAAAAGACAAATGTATAAATAAAATAAAGGAACCTTGTTTCGAGAGTTGGTACCTATATGAAAATTGGTAATGTATGTATGAACGCAACACAAATAATTCTAAAAATAACTTGCAAATGACGTAGATGCCAAAATGCATGTGTGCCTACTTTTGGAGCACCTAATGCTCTTACTATAAGTGTCTATAACTAAATTTTGTACATATAATATTTGTATGAAAAATACACTCAATACTTAGATTGTAGATGTATGCAATCATCATGGATCCTGTTGGGCACAGCAAATATACCTATATACACAAAAGAAAAACTTTTATATAATTAATAATTTTTATCTTATAGTTATAGCTATGTGCACAAATTAAATTTTATACTTTTATTATAATATTAGTAAAAAAAATACATTCTGTCCCTAAGAGTGTTTAATCATCTAAGTATTTATATATTGATGTTTTGTGCAAATGTATATACCTACAATGAGTAGGTATGCAGAACTTTTGTAGAATGTACATAAAATTGTGCCATATAATGTAAGGCATAAGTTTGTGTTTCCACCTTTCAACATAAAAGCCAAAGTTAAATTGTTATAACAGGTTATCTGTGAATCAGAGTGTAACACTCATGTACCTTGTTATCTATCGTATCTTCTATCTTTATCTATATTGTAAACAAGCACTAAATTGTAGGTGTTTTAGCATGAACACACATTTTTGCGTTAATCGGTGATATTACAATTAGGGCTTCGGCTATAGGACTACTTAGTACTATAAACTACTATACTCTCACTTGACGACCGGATAGCCCAGTAGTTATAGAACCTGACTATGAAGCTTGAGGTTCAGGGTTCGATCTCCGGTCGGGGAAAATAATTGAGTGAAAAATACGAATGTTTTCTCTCGAGTCTTGCATGTTCAATATGTATTTATTAAAGTATGTATCTATCTATTTAAGTATGCTTATTCATAACCTAGTACCCATAACACAAGCTTTACTTATTTAATTTGGGCTAGTTCAAATTGGTATCAAGTGTTCCTTGGTATGTTCATTATTATTATATGTATTTTTATTACTACTACAAAAGCCACTTTACTACTAATACAAATAGTTTATTTCCAAAAATACAAAACTACAGTTCTTTTTAATAATGCTGACCTTTAGTTCACTCACCATGACCTTTAGTTCAAACGATAGGGATATGATACTGGACTTACTATACTATACTAAAAAAATATATAATTATCTATTTCTTCAACGATTCCAAAGTTTACGACGCTGGTTTCTACGTGCTTACTTTAAGGCACAGTAATTCTTCTGAAATGGCACCGTTAAAATGATCTTAGGTAGGTACTTACTTTAAACATAAAATTGAGGAATGCTCAGTCTATTTTATTTAAGCATCGCTCATGTTATGGCGAATGCTCTATAAGCTATAAAATCTACGGGAAGTCTTGCAAAGCCTCTAGCTGTTCTCCTAGAACATCTTATTAAGATTGCTGACTACTTCAAGGACTGAATGTCTGGGGACTAATACCTATTTATAAGGAACTCAATTTTGCAGAATAGGATAATTGGGTCAGTGGAGTTAGTTAACTGGGTTATCAGGTACTCTTTGGTACAGTGTTTAAATAAATTAATAATAATAAATATTACGGGGCACTTGACACCAATTGACCTAGTTCCAAAATAAGCAAAGCTTGTTATGGGTTCTAGGCAAAGGATAAACATACTTGAATAGATAAATATACAGGGAGTCTTTGACCATGGGGCTTTGAATCCAGGGTTCGATTCTACTCGCATAACTGAGCTAATTTTGTTCTGCTACTTTTTAAAAATACGATCATTGTTCATTTAATTTTTTTCATACAAATAAAATGTAATTTTCAATGTATGCAATACAATACTAAGGGACTGTTTCACCATCCATTGATTAGTGTTAACTGGCGGTTAGGTGTGATGCCGTCTCTATTTGTTTTGTTCGAATAGACGGAGACGGCATCACATTTAACCGTCGGTTAACGCCAATCAATAAATGGTGAAACAGCCCCTAAATTAACGGCACATGTTTGTCTTGGAGATGTCAAATAAGTTTAGCCTCAAAAAATATTTCAAGGCCCCCGTACCAAGAGACAGCGATAACACCGCCATGTCCGATACACTGATTTAACAATGAAACTTTGAGGATCAATAAATGATCTAAATTTAAGCTTTTTTGAAAATGTTGCAAAACAAAAGTAGCTTAGTTTTGTGAGTAGAATCGAAGCTTGATTTTAAAGCCCCATGGTCAGAGACACCCTGTATACTTAAATACATATTGAGCACCCAAGACCCGAGAACAAACATTCGTATGTTTCACACAAATATCTGCCCCGGCCGGGAATCGAACCCGGGACCTCAAGCTTCATAGACAGGTTCTCTAACCACTTGGCTATCCGGTCGCCGGTAGTGTTTAACTGTAAGCAACGATTTTTTAATAAGTGAATAAAATTGGGTTGTTTATAATGTATGTATAGCTCTTTCTTGTACATGAAACATGTTAAAATAACTGTTAACAAGAGAAAAAGATGTACAAAGGCGAACTTACTTACTTTTTTTTTTACTTAGGATTAGGGTTATCTTGGGTAAAATAACCTAACCATAAAAAAATCATTTTTAATACTAGCTTTTTGCTGACTGTACTTTTTGTTGAATGTACTTGCATTGTCACCCAAACTACATTCGCATACCAAATTTCAAGTCGATGCTAAACGTTCAATGTCCTGTCGTAAATTTTTTAACAAAAAAGTAAAACCGACCAAAAAAATAACAAAAAATGAAACCCACTAAAAAACCCTTGAAAATATTTTTCTAGGTACCTACTAGCTCGAAGTCGGTGCCTCAGCACGAGCCAGCAAGAATGGAACAATCGTCGTCTACCTCACCTATATACTATGGGTTTCAATACATCTTGCTGGGTCGTGCTGAGTCACCGACTTAGAGCTTGTAGGTACCTAGAAAAATATTTTCAAGGGTTTTGTAGTCGGTTCCAATTTTTGTTATTTTTTTGGAGTCGGTAATATTTTTTTGTTAAATTTTTCTTTATTTCTTACTTTTTAGTGATTCGTAGCCAAAGTACATCTCACAACGATTCCATTAAGCCCAAACACGGCTTAGTTATGTTGTTTTATAACAGAGTTCCGTTGCCTACCTTTCCGGCTTCAGCATCAGATCAGTTCGAAAGAATCATTAACTTAATTAAAGCTTCTTCTTAGTAGCTTATCTAGGTATATTAATCATGATCGTTTATAGACGAGCGAGCATTACTTAGCTTTGACGAGTTCCATTGGTCATCAACGGTCTTCTTCATCAGGTCCAGTTTACCAAATTATACTTTCTGAATGTAAGTGCTTGTGCTAAAAATACAGAAATCGCCATAGGTGTGCCTATAAAAACAATGGGACCACCCCTTTCGAATAAAAAAAAGAATTTTGAAAATCGGTCCACAATTGACTGAGTAATCGGAGAATAATAAATACAAACATTGGAACATAGAACCTCCTCCTTTTTTGAAGTCGGTTAAAAATGAAATTAAATTTCTCATGCCACGCGTTTTAATTAAATTTTGTCACAAGAATTTGGCGTTAATCTGTTATTCCCAGACATCTTTGTAACCATAAAACTAAAGAATGCTGGTGTAGAGACAAAATATCGATGCTCCTAAGCAAAAGACTTAAGACTTGTGTAGGTATTTATTTCTTATTTAAATTTTTTGATCCTTTTATCTTTCCATTGTAGTGTCTACTCTTGTTTCTGTTGTCCTTTCAATCGTTCAAAGGTTAACTGGAAGAGATCCCTTTAAGGGATAAGTTCACCTTTGTACATCTCTTTCTCTTGTTAATTGTAATTTTCATATGTTTTATGTACAATAAAGAGTTACAACAACAACTTAGACAAAATATGTATCACCAAAAGAGTAAGAAGCTTAATTTTTAACGGACTTATGGCCCACTCTACATTACCTATTACTGCATACATTTGAGGCCCAGATTTTGCCGCTCAGTATATTATCTCATCACATTAGCCGAAGGACATCCACTTTTGGACATAGCTTAGACCTCCCACCGTATACGTCCGTTTGCTTCGGTTGGAAGCGCCCTGCGGCCTGCATCCACCGTGAAACCGCGAAATTAAACAGGTCGACCGTTCATCTTGGTCATACGTTGCGCTTGCCGAAATTATATATGTACATATATACTTATTTTTATATATGAGAATGTTCTAAGACATTCATCCAAATATTTGAAGACTGAAAAGTTTTCTTGCCATGTCATTTTTGTGATAGTAGCTTACGGTTTAACAGGATTGACTCAGCAAATTATTTCACTAGAAAGAAACAATCTTTAAAAAATATATATAAGAAAAGATACGTCGTTATACTGACAAAACAACCAAAAACATGCTACGAGTACGTACGAACGTAACGGCAACACTAACACGCTGTATGTCCTTTTTGCTCCCGTTATGAAAGGCATATGTACCACTACCATGAGTTTACAGTGACCGTACTCGATAGCGAAGGCGTAAATTATTTGTATGGAAAATTGTACAGCGCCTCTACAAATAATTTACGCCGTCGCTATCGAGTACGGTCACTGTAAACTCATGGTAGTGGTACTGGTTGACCTTTATTTCGACGGTTACATATCGCTGTTTTACGCTTAGTTTTTGGCGCGCTAATGACATATCTACCTCTTTTAATATACAGCATATCATTAGAAATGTAGAAAGTCAGTCATTCAATCCATACTGATCGCGGTATCCACTAAGATCACCTGACCCGATCCCCGAATATAATATACGATCATCTGGATGCTCTGGTCAGGTGTACGAGTATACATCAGCCTCACAAACGTTCTTAGAATGAAGCAACTTCTCTTTAACAATAGAAAACAAAAGTGGTTCTGTAACATTGACAAGCAAAAGTATTCTAAAATTCACGCAAACATTCAACGGCTGTTAAACACTCGACACGTCAATTTACATAAATTGTGCAGTTGACTAAGCATCGGATATGCCGAGTAAATAATATAGCAGGTTGTTGTAAGTAAACATCGTACTATTGACTCGTCTAATGCTATTTCCTAGACATCACACGCGGTTCTTTAGTACAGATGATAAATAATGTAAACGGTTTCAAGTCCCGGTAAATTAAGATTGTTTTTTTGGAATCTTTTAGTATTTTTTATTTCAATTCCAAATTTTTACTTTTACGGTCATCCCGTAAAACCTAAATTGAAAATACAAACTTGCAAAATACAAATGCTTAAGTGGCTAAATAAGAAACAAACAAGCTGAGATATGTGGTGCATAGGGGAAATTCGTGTCTGTACCGGTGTCCAGCAGTGGTGTAGCGGTATAGCACGTGGCACGGAATGCCGAGGACCTGGGTTCGATTCCCAGTGCTGGTCTTATTTTTCTGGTTTTTCTGTGCATTTATATTTCAGTTTGTATTTTCAATCCCGGTAAATTGTTTATCTATTTAGTTGTTGAGTGAGTATTGGCATCCAATGATTGTCCTTTTGAATCAATTTTAGTTGTAGTTGAAGTAAATAAGTGTTGGTCCTTCAACAGGTTTCAAAAACATTATAGAACATTGCTAGGTACGTACACTATAACAGAATGACCAAAATGGTTTTATGAATGGGGTATAAAAGTGGAAAAAGTATAAGTCGCATTTATAATTTCAATACGATGTACTTATTTCACCAGTAAGAAATATTTACTTGGGAAAAAAATGACAAAAAGTATACAATAAAAGCAATAAAACATACCTAACATTAAATGTAGCTAAAAATGTATGTTTATTATTATGTATGTTGGGCTATATTATTTTACTACAACAGCAATAATATGAAAGAAGACAAAAAATCATTAGAATTTTATCTGCTTATTAGACAACTGCGAACTTCAGTACCTACAGTTATTTATGATGTTTAGCTCTACACTAATGTTATTTAATGTTTTTTTTACATAATCTTAAATATCATAAATCAGGCTGAAAAGCATGACGAATAGATTTTGCTTTTGATAAACAATACTGCGTAAGTAGCCGCATGATTTTAGTTATTTCTACTTAATTACTGCATTAAGGTCTCCAAGCCGAGTAAGTGCTCGTTCTAGCTCGACATAGTGCTTTAAAATTTTGTTTAACAGTAAAAAGGTAGAAAAAGCGCTTAGCGACTAGGGTTACCATCTATTCTGATTAAGGTAGAGCTTCCATTGAAGAGCGGAGAATCTACCAACCATATTAGTTCAAATCCACATCTGAACATGCTTCTCTTGTAAAATGATAGTAAAAAAAGTAAAAATTGGAAGTCCGCAAGAAGTCAAATAAAAATCCCTTATTAACTCATCTCTGATAATAAAGGCATTATTTATTGTTAGTCAGTTAATCAGACAGGCACGTTATTATTTAATAGGTAGGTCAAGTTTTATTATTTAGTTGGACTTTCAATGAAACTGTAATATAACCGGCACGTGTAGTCCCCATCTTTTAGGTTCCGTACCTTAAAAGTAAAAGAGAAATCCTTATGGAACCACTCCGTCTGTCTGTCAATGTACTTTTTCTCAGGAACGCAAGCTTGCATTGATAACATTTTTTTAAGTCTGTAGTCAACAATTTAGTTTTTGAGTTCATGCGACTAAAAGATACCACCTTTTAAAAGTGTGTTTTCACACAAAAACCATATAAATCCAAACCTATTGGGTATCTACTTCCCATTGACATTCTGTGTCCGAAGATCTGTGATGTGTGCAAAAATAAGTTTATTTTCGTTAAAACAATGTAGATTTTTTTTGCTAGATTTTAGATTTGCGCTGAACCTTCTTGCGACTCGTATGAGCTGGTAAAAATCTGGATTTATTAAAGATCTTTTAAATTATGATGGCAACCCTGTCTGCGAATGAGTAGAATTATGCGGTGACACGAAAACTGCGGAGTACGGCAACCCCGACGAAGTTGATTGCGAACACGCTATTATAAAATTTAGTTCGAATATTACTGCTGAGGTAGATGCGGCGGTTAATGGTCGGTGTAAAAACTTTGTTTTAATAAAATTAAGCTCAAATAACTGTATCATAGTTTAAATTGAAATCTGGACAGAACTTTTACTTGAATAAGGTCTGTCAGAATCAATACCACCTTCTTACTTGCTCATACACTGCTGTGATCTGGAGAGGACAGTAAGTCTAAACACTAGCTATTCGTACGTCGTAGTATTTCCTCTATTCGAAGAATAGATGGCGCTAGGATTGTCACAGTATTGTAACTTTTTAACAGTAGAGCGTATTAAATACTGTCCTATCAATGTGATTTTACTCTGTAAATACATAGTATTGAACAAGAACTTTAATTAAACTGCTGTCGGAACGAAATGCATGAAAAGGCTTCAAAGCATGGCGAAGTATAATTCTTCCCTGTTTTGAATCACAAGTTCCCATTTCCTTTGCGTACAAGAACCTATTTCCGAGAAATCTTTTCACTGCCGCTAACTTTTCCTGTGCAAATTTTATTTCCTTCAAGTCTAAGTACTACGTGAGAGCGGTCTTTATACAATCCACGTAAATATGTCAACGACTTGGCGCGCAAACGTCGAAGCGTGCTGCCATCACTGTGAGTCTCTACATCTACACTTTATTATATCTAAATATCAAACGAAATGTTTTATCGAAATGCGTTTGTTTCAAATATTTTGAGGTATTTTCTGTTGCACGCAAAAATTTCACAGTGATGGGATACAAGTATTTATTTGATTTTAAAATGAATTCGATTTTAAATTAGGACGTTCTCAATTCGTCGGAATATTGGTTTTTAGGGTTCCGTATCTTGGTTGGCAAAAACAAAACCCTTTTAGGATCACTTTGTCGTCTGTCTGTCCAGCCGTTTGTATGTCCGCCAAGGCCTTTTTATCAGGAACGCGAGAAAATTTAGTTTCTGAAAGTAAATTTTTAAAAGTTTGTTTTTACATAAAAACCGTGGAAATAAATGCCAAAGCTGAAATAAGTTTGTGATAAAAAATGAATTTTTAATATAACATTTTTTTGCCGACTGTACTTTTTGTCGAATTTACTTGAATTTTCACCCATAACTACATTTGCATACCAAATTTCAAGTCGATGCCATAAACCGTTGAAGAGTTCTTTCTTGTGGAGACGATAGGTACTGGCCGGACTACCAGGATGACTATACCAAATTTCAAGTCAATCCGACTACTGGAAGTTTGTCGAATTTAACTTGCAAGATTTGACTATACTATAGACACACAGACAGACTGACAGACAGCGGGACAGGTGAAACTAAATAAAAGCTTGTAAAATATCAAAGACTTAATTAAAGAATTATTAATGTAGGCTCGGGTAACCATTAAAAGAGATTTCTTGACTTCAAGCACTGTATTTTTAAAAAATTAGAATAATTGCACCAAAAATCACCTTGTCGTCCGCCCTCTTAGTTTTTTCTCATCATTCATTCTTTTTATCTCCATTCACTCTCTCTCTCCCATTCTTCCACATCTGTCATTCACGCTATCATTCCGCTCAGTCAGCCAAGTACAGTCCTACATTAATATCGAAGACAAAAAGCCCGTACTATAAACCATTCTTTTCATAAATAATCAATTGTAGGTATACTACTGTAGTCTTAAACATTGAGTCCGTTATCGTCCGAAGCTTACAGCGCTGCATTCGACAGATGGCTAAAACCATAAATCGTTTGTTCGTTGCTACGGAGTCAGGCGTCTCGACTCTCGTTGGTCCTGCGACGTTGATATTGAACAACCCTGAATACCTCTGAACTGGATGCTTTCATGAATAAAAGATATTTGATTGTTAAAGCAAAGTAAAACGCGAGTTATACTGCGCTGATGCACAATGAACAGTGTTTAGAAGATCCTCCATAAAATTGAAGAGCGTTTGCACGACACTTAAAGCAGTTTTTACTCGCATTACATATCTATAGAGTTAGGTCGCAGTCGTTGTAATTCTTTTTTTATTTTAAGGAATAACTTGCGCGTTTTTTAATGCGTTATAATGAGGGCTATCGCGTATGAATTCGCCACTAGAGGCGCTAGTATAGCGTGAGGTCTCCGAATTGTCAAATCTCATAGTTTTTGGGTGAGCTACGCGGGTTTATTTATAATTAGAATAATTTTGTGAATATTTTGCAATATCTGAAATTAATTATGGCAAATAAGCGTTCCGGGGCAATGAATGTCTGTGTTTTGAGACAGTTTTGTCTTTCGGAAACCTTTGTCCTCCCTTTTTTTCGAACAAAACGGGGACTATGCAACACTGTGGCATGCTCGATATTACTTTTTTACTATAGGTACTATAGGTACTTTTACTTTACTATAGGTACCCATGGAAGAATATTTTGTTGATATTGTAGACATTAGACATTTTAGCTGCATTGGTGTACCTACTTCGTAACAACTTCATTGCTCTAAATCTATATGCAGGTGGCAAACCATAGATTTTTGGGGTCCTGGGGTTACATATACTACTTTGATGCCTACCTAAATGAGCAACATTTGCTATTTTGACAAAAACTGTCTTCCTGAAAAAACCTTTATATCATCGTCATCATCATCTCAGCCGTAGGACGTCCACTGTCCGTGCTGTATACATACACCTACCTATATAAATAACCTTTATATAGATACACCTAAATTGGCAGTGTGCACCACTATACACCATGATTCAAGAGTACCTTCTTGTATCTTTTTTTTAATTGTAGCATTATTTGGACTAAGGTCTTTTTAAGGTTTCCACGAGGTTTTAATCATGAAATTCTTTCAATTTTGTCAATTTAAGGGTTGAAATAATCTTCTACAGTTACATTTCAAGTCAAGTTTTCAGGTTTCACTAAACAACACTACATGCAGTAATTTGTCTCTATGCCAAATATCGTCTGCCGCGCTTTGGGAAATTTGCTCTTTCACGCCAATACTCCTCGGTAAAGTTTAACGCACGATAACAAAGGCACAGATGGCGGTGGCGCTATTATCAACATTCAATTGTTTTAAAATAAGCATATCGTTACGTGGACCACAAAGCGCGCAGATTACAGTCATATGACTGCCGATATCTTTCTCGGTCACATGACCCGAACAGCTGGTTGAACTTTCACTGATGTGACTTGGGTTTAAGAGTTTTTAATATTATTGTGTCGTATGTCGTTGGGGTATGAAGGACTATGGACACTGGCAAGATTAGAGAATTGTATATGTCTTGCCAGCTCAGCCAAAATGGAATATGGTGTGTTAGTAATTTTGCCGTTTGGTGTAAGCTAAAAATCTAAATCTAAAAGGTCATGTATTTTAACATTGCGGAAAACGCTACTTACTTACTTCTATTATCATTGAACTTTTTGTACGGTTTGTACTCGTACGCTTGTCCATCAGTCCGTTCTTTTCCTAAAGTATGACTTGAAAGACTTATGTGATGACTTTGATTGAGTTTGGAACTTGGCTGGTTCAACTGATTAACATCTTTATTTTAGGAGAAGGCTGCAAAGGGATTTTTTTATATACCTACTGTACTTCATAGGTTTTTTGGTTCTGCCAGCGCTTTCAGATTTGCTATTATTGCCAAGGCAAATTCATTGCAAAGAACTTGGCAGAAAGTGTTTTTGATTTTTGACAACAAAAGTCGCTCTACAAATAGCTTACATAACAACTAATAAGAAAACCTATTTGAAATTAGGAATTAAATACAGAGCACCTAAATTAATTACTATAGGTAAGAGTACCAACTAAACGTCTTAAGAAGTGTTTATCCCGTTCTGTTCTGTTACAGGAGAATGCTTTCTAAGTTAGACATTAATTTAGTGGCTAATCCCTCACGTTCGCGTAGCTATTTTATTCCGACTTTGCCGTCTTTTCTGTTATGTTTTGGGTTGATCGAATATAATATACGAGAAAGAAATGCCAATTAAGAATTTAATTATTAAAACGTAGTATCTAAAACGGGCTAAGATTGAGCGAGTGTGAACTCGCTGTTCAGACGAGAAACTAAATAATTGTGTATTAAAAATTTACGATTTCTTGTTTATCCTTAACACTCAAATATACGATAATTTTTTTTTAAATATGTTTATTGCTATCAAATTGCTATCTAATAAAACAACAAAATGGTGAACGTAAACATCTATAATTAATATAATAAACAGTGGATCTGTGAGGTATAGACCTGGCGAAATGGCACAATACAATATTTCTTTAAGTTTTCAACGCTCATTCATTTCCGCTATTTAGTAAATTTTCCTTAAAACGTAGATGGCGCCAAAATCCATAGAATTATCAAATCTGCTCACAAAATGTTACAGTCAAGTGTCAAAATATGAACTTATTCAAAGTTTCAAAAATAAGTACCACGGATTCTTATTCGGACGCAATAAGGCCGTAGTAACATATTTTTGAGTTGTTCGAATAGATACTTATTTTTGCACTTGAATGTACATACATTAATTTGATAATGCGACCTTTACCTACATAAAACTATCCGGACATTCGGCTAGACTTACGAAACGATTTTTTGTCAAGCTGAAAGGAGAAATTACGATGCTAAAATTGGCTCCGAAGCCTTAACGTTTCGTGTGCTCTGCCTACCCCATTTGGCACAGGCGTCATGTTTGTGTGTGTGTGTGTGTGTGTGTGCGTGTGAAAGGGGACTTTTAGTATCATACTCGTAAGGTTTAGGGTACGTAACATTAAGGTTAGGTTGTTATCGTGGAGAAGACAAAGTTACCGCATAATGCAGATGAGGTTGCGTAACTGCGGTCATTTTTTTTTCGAAATGTGTTCATGGTTCTTGCATGTCTTACCTATTGCTAAATCCTAAACCGCTTTGTTTTGGATGCCTGGGTAATAAAAAGTGCTTGCCTTAAAGGTACTAAGGTGGCACAGCGTGGCACTGAAACGCTATTCCGAATAATGTTTTCAGGGAAAAACTACGCTTTGATTTTGTCAGAAAACTTTTAAGATCTACATAAAATAATCACCTTTCACTTTTATTACTTTCAGTTTCCCTTCTACTACTTTCCGATCTATTGAAAAAAAAACGCACAACCATTCCTGGTTTTGAAATGTGATTACACTTATTTCAATTAGATAGTTATTATAAAAATTTCATTTGTAGTAAGTACAAAGTTTTTACTTTGTACGTTTAGTCGACTATAATGTGCATAATCATCCATAATACCAAATTTCATGTCAATCCGATTATTAAAATTCAACTTGCAACATATAATCAATTTAGATAAATAATAGCACAAATTTACAGCCTCTTAATTAAATTGATGTTATCACTGGTGTGATATCTAAAGATTATTTATATTTAGATCTAGTGTGCCTACCCTGACACATCCTACGCTTCAGAAAATTAGAGCCCTAATTCAAGTCAATCACTTAACTTTGAGCTATAGTTTTGCTGAAATTCACTAATTACTAAATGTGCTTCCATGGATGTAAAATCAAAAATAGGCCTGTTGCAATATCAAACAAACATAAGACAAATAGGGTGTGTCAAAATGGAAGTGAATCATGCATACATTACGTGTGTACATATAAGGCAGGTTATTGAAGTTCAATAAGCGGGGCTACAACTACTAGCACTGCCTTCAGATATCCTTATCAACTGAAGTACGCCATCAGGCGGAGCTATGGTATGTAACTGTTTATGCTTGCAGTTTTAATTCTCATCAAGATTTTAAACGGAATAGAAAATAAAACAAATTTAAATCAATAATGTTAAATAAATAAATTCTTTCATGAACTAAAATAATTTCCTTGCTCACCCGCGACCTTATGATAGCTAAGCTTATGCAAAATATGCGTGTTCATGCAGTTCCTCCACCTCCACACTGTAAGAACACACACAAATCACACAAACCCATCTATCACCACCACCACACTACACTGACGCGTTTCGAACTCAACCAGAGCTCATCTTCAGAGTGACCCAACCGTACACCATGCTACCAGTTGTTAGACTAACGAACCACAACCACCGTTTTAACTTGTCACTGTAACTCTCCCAGTACCCACATACGTTTTATGAAACAAAACTACCCACAAATTATTAATAAATTTTTTAACCGTCCTTCAAAACTACCTTGATTTTTATTTATTTACTGTCAAGGCATGTTTTATTAACTACCATTGCTGAAATTAGATCCAAGCCGTAGCAAGGGAGATGAAACTAAATTTACCTGCTCATTAATAATAGACCCCATACTGTTGTATCTAATTATCTCCATGCATTCTAAAACATCGAGACGAAACCCCTTGCCACAACAACAACAACACAACAGATACTACAGTATGGGGTCTATTATTAATGAGCAGGTAAATTTAGTTTCATCATAATAGTAAGTATAAGGAAAAATGTGCCTATTAATGTTACTGACAGTTAATTCTGTCTATTTCTGTACAAAATGTCTATATCGGTGGTGTTTAGACTTTAGAACAATGCGTAGCGGTGACTCATTAATTATGTAAGAACGTGAAAGCTAAAGGTCTGTTGTAACAGGACCGCAAATCAATTAATATTCAATAGACGCCTTTATGGTGTGTTAAACAAAGTTATAAATAACATCCTTGCAATTACCTATATACATGACTGACGTGATCAGTAAAATGTATCTATCCAAAATGTATAATCCAATCGTTCTAATTATGATGTATTGTATTGTATTATATGATTCTAATAAAAAAGATTGGGGCTTGCGCAAGGACACGGGGCACTTTTTATCCCGAAAAATTGCATAGGTAGTTCCCACGAAATAGGGAAGTGAAGAGTATAGCGAAATAGGGAATAGTAAAAGAAAACAGATTAAATGTATCAACGAGAGTAAGTTATATTATACTCCATCTTAAGTATTGTTCTTTGAATTGACAAATAGTAATAATGAAACTACAGCAGCTCTTCATCTAACAAATAATTAATTACTCTCTCGTACCCATAGTATTATGTATACAAACTTATGTAAGTAATTATAAATAATGTGATAAATAAAATAGTGACGATAAATTTGGTTAAGTACTAAGTCACGATTCTGGGCCACTTTTTACTTATTACTTAAAAAATTATATATGCGATTCAGTTTGGTAGATTCACTGTATTTGTTATCTATAGTATAGTAACACGTATTTCTTTTAAACAGGGTCGTTTTAAACATTAACAAACCTAAACGCCATTCATTGTTACAACGGTTTGTTAGCATGTAAAAGTAGCTATGACTGACAACTCACCATGCTAAGTGTCTGGTCTTGTTAAACTTTTTCCATATATGTCAGAAACCCCCCCCCCCCATTTCATCATCATCATCTGGTGTTGCAGATGTTTATGGGCGGTGGTGATCTCTTACCATCAGGAGACCCACTTGCTCGTTTGCCATCCAGTCGAATAAAAAAAAAAAAAACAATGTTCCAAAGGTCACTTAGGCTCGTACACAAAGCTATACAAATCTTGATACCTGACGATTGTGGTCTCTACGCAACTAACTCACTCATGGACGTTCGTACATAGGCATGCGTCACCGATCAGTGTTGCCGTTTAATTTTTATAAAATTATCTAGACATGCTGATAAAAGTAGCTAGTTTCCTAAGAATTTGTACCAAGTGTAGCTAAACGTATGGAACACTGATTATAAAAAAGTGGTGGTAAAATATATGAAACGCACGAAAAAGAGACGCTGACGTTCCAAAAGCAGCTAAATCCTACAAGTAATTGACTGTTACGGCAACATTTTATCGTCTATTCGCAAAGTGTTGCCGTAGTCGTTTAGTGAAAAAAATTGTCGGGTATCGATGATTTACGTAGCCTTGTGTGTGTAGGGCCTTACACTTGACTTCATTGTGGACCACAATTGTGTGTGCCTAAAATTAGTTTTTCCTTAAATCAGTTAGCAATCGGAATAGTATTTCGATAGTTTTGTTAATTTTTCTGAAGGTTCCGTACCTCAAAAGGAAATAGGATAACTTCATTGTCCGTCTCTTTGCCTTTATCTTAAGACTCTATGTTCTAGGGAACGCGTAAAGCTATCAAGTTTAAACTTAATGAAACACCCTTAGCACCACAAATGAAAACAAGGGAGTGCCAGTTCAGTGTAGAGTTAAATATTCTAAAATTACCTAAGTTTTGATTAACTATCACTCGTAAACTCGTAAAGCTTACCTATTAAGCTATAATAGTTTACCTTTTCAATTTTTAGTATATTTTGATTGCATGAAATTTGATTATCCTGTGGAATGGCAGCGCCATATTTAAAATTTACTGTCAAGCGGCGCGGCCATTTTGAAAAAATCTTTCTTGACTGCAGTGACCTACGAATTAATTTCGCGAATTCGCGAATTTTATTAAAAATATCACCAAAAAAAAACTACTTTAATTTTATAGATAAGCCTTACAGTGATAGTTTAGCATAAAATGGCATATCTAATTAAATAACAATGAATGACCTTCAATTTCTGTGAACTTTATTATTCATTATCAAATATCTGATAACCAAATTTTTCTCAGTCATGTATTAAATAACTATAATTACAAAATAAAACAATTACCTTAGGAAACACTGACTTATTTCGTAAAATATTAATTATTTACGAAACAAAGCCCTTTATAGTCTTTCAATATCAAATAATAGTATAATACGAGGTTCCAAAATACCAGCGCACGGCAGCGGCCACACAGTGAAACTTGAGTAAACGATAAGAACGAAATTTCTTCCGTAATGTTGCCGCGGCCGTTAATAAATGCCATCCTTGTCTATTTATGAACGCATTCTGCAAGAATAAGCAAGCGAGATATAGGTCTACCAGTTTATATTTGTTAGTGAAATACGTCACCCGCTAACGACCGGGAGCCGGTCGCTTGCCACTCAAGGGTTTTTGACAGCGTGCCGGGAGCCGGTCGTCTGCCAAACAAGGGTGTGCCGGGACCCGTACGCTTGCCACTCCAAGGGTAATATTCGCATTCCACACGTTCCCAAATAAAGTATCTAAATCTACAGACAGGCACACGGACAGTTAGTAATCTAAGGGTTCTTTATTTGCCTTTGGAATAAGAAACCCAAAAATCTATTTTTTCTTCCGGCCTATATGCTACCTTCACGCTTCCATTGCTATTAAAGGGCCATATTCGTAGTAGGTACACGTTTAATGCTGATAGCATAACAACGACTGTACTGTAGTTCTACAATATATACCTACTTGCAATTATTACATAACAATATGGTTACTAGTTGTTGCGAGCGACTTTGTTCGCGAAGAATTCATTTATCGCATGCCCACGGGTATTTCCGGTGATAAAAACTAACCTACACCCTTTTCAGCCTCAAATTATCTCCATACCTTTCTATCTACGCTTGGTTGATTAATTTAAGTGTGAAAGCATAGTGATGCGACTTGGGCCGTTTTTTAACACGCTTTTATTAGGTCGACCTGTGTGTAACTAACTATGTAATGGAATCTAAGGTAACTAATTTAACCATCTTCCAAGGGTCGTAGCGTAATGAAAATTGACACCTGTATGTAGTTCTGATGACAATACAATAATAGGTACTATCGAACTGATCTGATGATGGAGTCGGAAGATATGAACTGGTATTAACACGCTTTTATTAGGTCGACCTGTGTGTAACTAACTATGTAATGGAATCTAAGGTAACTAATTTAACCATCTTCCAAGGGTCGTAGCGTAATGAAAATTGGCAGCTGTATGTAGTTCTGATGACAATACAATAATAGGTACTGTCGAACTGATCTGATGATGGAGCCGGAAGATATGAACTGGTATTAACACGCTTTTATTAGGTCGACCTGTATGTAACAAACTATGTAATGGAATCTAAGGTAACTAATTTAACCATCTTCCAAGGGTCGTAGCGTAATGAAAATTGGCAGCTGTATATAGTTCTGATGACAATACGGTACTGTCGAACTGATCTGATGATGGAGCCGGAAGATATGAACTGGTATTAACACGCTTTTATTAGGTCGACCTGTATGTAACTAACTATGTAATGGAATCTAAGGTAACTAATTTAACCATCTTCCAAGGGTCGTAGCGTAATGAAAATTGGCAGCTGTATATAGTTCTGATGACAATACGGTACTGTCGAACTGATCTGATGATGGAGCCGGAAGATATGAACTGGAACTTCATGATGGAAAATCGTATCATAGCTATTTTGGATTTCTTAGAAATGTCTTGTAATGAACTTTGACCACGATTAGGTTTCAAGGTCCAATTAATGATGAAGCTGGAAGATAGGCACTGGCATTCCATATTGGAATATCGCATCATAGTCGTGTTTGCACTTGTGAGAAAGGCCACGTAATGGACTTTGAACACGATCAGGTTTCAAGGTTATAACAAACCTATTATATATTGAATAGTGTAAATATTTCGTTATCAAAGACCAAAAAGTATAAAATAAATTAATAGTTTAAAAAACACTAGCAAAACACGCTTTTATAAATGCTCTAAAAAACAAAAAATAAATTATGGATCGTTCAAGTTGTCTCTATTTCTGGGCTGAAGTATAAACTATGTGATTTAAATTTAATTATTTGATTGCACCATAACAAATAAACAAATAAACGTAACTGCACATTCGAATTTATAGTATACCTAAGTGAAGATTACATGGTAATTTAGATCGTAATCTAAAAAAAAACCGGGTAGCCTAATGATTTGAGCTACGGCTTCTTAAGCAGAGGATCGTGAGTTTAAACACATAGAATATCACATTGAAGTTGTATCCTACTAACATGACTAAACTATATTTACTTGCACCATGTAGGTAGTTGTTGTAATTTATCAATAATTCTCCGATTGACACCATTTAGGTAGGTCTAGGTCTAGAGGATTTGAGCTCAGCTGCATGTATACCTAATGATGTCAAACGTCATATAAATTTACACCTTTATATGCCAACCACCGCCGGCAAACCAGACTTCGCATTTTAATACAACTTAAACGCAGTTTCATCATAATCACGTGGCTTAATAACAATGTCTTTGAAACCCAGTTCATCTAAAGTCATGTGACTTTACGAAGTATCAAAAACCAGTCTGCATGATCCATGTCGTGGAAGGTTTTGGTACGAGTCGAAGAGTCTACCTTTACGGTTACAAAATCGAGGCAATGTACTGGGTCTATAAACAACATTTACATAAACCACGCACGCAATGTTTGCACAATTGGCTCAAACATTTGATTCGAATGTAATGAATTTACTTGGTTATATAATTAGGTGGAAAAGTTCAATTGTATTTTATCAGTACTTGGCAATGGTATATTTTAATTGTGCTGTGATATTAACAGAGGAATTTATACCTTACTACAAATACACGCATCTGTGTTTATAGACTTAAAAAGAGTGCAAATAAGATTTTGTTAGAAAAAACAGTTTAATTAACCGATAGCATAATATCCCCGTCGTCCAGCGTCTCCTATAAGTGTGTTCACACTCTTTCCACCTTAGGAACTTAATTAAAAATGCCATAGTTTGGAAGTATGTTTGCCCGTTTGTTGTTATTACTATTTCACGCTAAAACGGTCGGGAGAATTCAAGTGAAATTCGATACGTACGTAGATAGCTGGAAATTAAAATTGAGTAGAGGACTTTCTTTTACAATGAAGTCCAGTAAGGAAGGATTATTCAAAAATTTGACCTCTAAACAGCTGAAATAAGAGATGAAATGATGGCACAATAGCTTCACCGATAAGGATGAACCATTTCCATTTATTCCTGCGCGAAATAAACGAAAAAAAAACTCGTCATAATTCATCTTCACAATTTGAAGACCAATAATGGTGTGCGAACTGGCATTAAGGATAATAAGGATAACTATTATGTTCACTTTATTTCGTTACTGCTACCTCCCCTAAAGTTGTATATAACTTACAATAATGCGATCCATTCATTTGTGATTTCAAAGGATTCCGGTTTCTTTGTGCCACTTCCTGTGTCAGCTAGCCCCTATGAGTAACTTTTCTTTTGAAAAAATACTCCTTGTTACCTTTATCTGCTTTATTTCTGTTTAACTCATTGTTCACAGCAAATTAATTGGAAACCTTCCAAAAAAACTGCTCAAATTTCCAAAGTTGTACATCTTCTTTACCCATTTATGTAGTACATTATGTACTCCTAAATACTAGTGCTTCACTGAATGTAGCCTTGTCTAAAGGGGCAGCACTAATAAGTCGAATCTTGGGCTCGTTGCGCTCATTAGTTGCGAATATCCTACGTACTTCACCACTTCATCTAACCGAATAACATTTAAAATTGAAATCAAAATCACGTTTTTTTCAAATGCATTTCAAGAATATAAAGGTAGTGTGAGACTAAATATTTTAATAAATTCAATTAAACAAAATTAAATCAAACAATAAAACAAAATAAGAATTAAACTAAACACTGTCATTAAAATAACAAAATACTGATTAAAAATACTTACAGTTTACAGTTTTAATTAAATATTGCTAAATAATGTATTGAAGCAGGCGTTAGCTTGCTAAATTCGTTTCATAAATGAATTGGACAAAGATAAAAACAATATTATGTTTTAGTAAAGTTAAAATTCTATGCTAAGCCTATATCTTCAAGTTACGGGATCAAAATACATTCCATAAGAAGACCAAATTGTGCAATGGACAAATTCCGTCGAAAAGAGAAACAAAAGAGGGCGGAGAAACAACCTAAATGAAACAAGTTTAAAGAAAAATACCGAAAGCATTCCGATGGTAAACATGCGGACCCTTTAAGCTGGCCTCTTAAGGGCGTCCACTCCGTAAATGTAGCATCCATTTTATCGGAACTGACACTCGCCACTCACCAGCCCCACTCGAGTTGGGCACGATTGCAATTTCAAATTTGTGGGAAGATCAAGCAAACGAAAACCTTATTAAGTCCAATTGAGCCGGCTCAGTGACTAGATTGTGTTACAAGTAGTTATAACCGTAAATGGTTTCGTTAATTATTTAAGTATTCTACTTTATAGTTCGGATAAAATCAAGATGAATCTTGAAGTTTCTTTAACAAAGAAGTTTGATTTTATGATGTTTTAGAACTAATTTTAGCAATGGATTATTTTAAATTAATCTGCTGATTAAGGTTATTGAAGATAACCGAAAAGCCGGATGGCCAAGTGGTTAGAGAACCTGACTACGAAGCTTAAGGTCCCGGGTTCGAATCCCGGCCGGGCCAGATATTTGTATGAATAATACGAATATTTGTTCTCGGGTCTTGGATGTTTATTATGTATTTAAGTATGTATTTATCCGTTGCCTAGTGTCCATAGTACAAGATTTGCTTAGTTTAGCACTAGGTCAAGTGGTGTCAAGTGTCCCATGATATTTATTTATTTATTTAATTGAAAAAGTTATTCTGCTAACAGGTAGAAATAAAACGAGTAATTTTCAGAAAGTATTATTAATTTTCTATTTTACTACTTTAGGACTTCATGACCGCATTGTTTTTTTTTTCTATCCCAAATAATAATGTTTAGATAGAATAGCTCTATCTCGCAGCTTTGCTTCTATGGAAAAATAAATAAAAAAATGCCAAGCTTTATATTCCGTGGGCATATCGCAAAATTCCTTCTTAGTGCACCTCTATGAAATTTCAAGCCATATCTGCCAAATGTTGAGTCTCTGGCAGGCAGATAGCCTCGTTTCTTTTTTAAGGGTATAGATTACACCAGTTTATTAGTCTAGCTATCAACACGTTTGCAAAACTAACACTCATACATGCTCCTTGGTAGCTCGCCAAATTTGTAGCAGCCTCAGGCAGATGTTTTACCGTTGGGAACCTTTTCTGATCTGGCTTAGTGCCAGAAGAGTTATCATTGACCTACACTCTCTATCAACAGGTTATGAGCCTTTAAGACCATCCAAGTTTTTATTAGGGTAAATTAGATGATACCTACCGCGACAAAGATCTCAATGAACGTGGACGATCTTATATTGTCAAATCATTATTATTTTTATTAGCTTTATATCATCAGTGCTTTACCTAATCTCAAGATTAAACAAAAACCAAGAACGAAGGATACAACCAGCAACATTCACGGCGAACTGTAAAAAATAATATTAAATAATAATGTCATACGACACTCGACACCAACTGACCTAGTCCCAAACTAAACAAAATTTGCAGGTACTGCAGCATAATTCTGCTGCATGTAATCTAACCTTCTTTTTGAAATTGAGTGTTAACCTATTTTTGCTTATACGTTTTGGTCGTTTAGTTGCGTTTCACTTCTTGATTTTTTTTAAAGGTTTGAATTGGTATCCTGGAAACGTGGAACAGAGGACGCAAAAATTTGGTTTGTCAAATGTGTTTTCCCGTGGATGATTTTTGGCAATAGTGCCTTGGATTAATATTTTGGTTTAATATTCCTGGGATTTCTTTTATGTGACAATTATAATGGTGTTCTAAAGTGTTAATTATTATAACCTGGCGAATTGATTGTTTCTCCAACTGCTGCGAGCTGATGGCTCGTAGTCGCCTCCCTTTTATTAAAAGCCGGATCTGTTTTTGCCAGTTTCGGGTAAGTTTTTTCTGTTTTGTAGCGAATTTAGGTTTTGTTAGGGCTCATGGTTTGAATGAATTCTTAGTCTCTTTTATCTTTTCAGCTCCCACCTTACGGTGTGGATTTTTGTGGACATCGTACTGCGCTCCGCACACGATTGTGGGCATAATTTGTCATCGCTTCGGTGTCGGGATTGTTGCCTGCATCCAGTGACAGGGGAACCGCTCCACACCAACAACAAAGACCACGTGAAGATTGTCACAAACTTTTGGAGTTTCTTACCAAAAACTTTATTTTTTGGCTTATAACGGCGAACTATTTTAAAATTTCAGTAGTATCACATTTTTTTTAAAAGTATTCTATGTTTTTCTAACTTGTCGCTTCAGTTTTATATCGTAGTCTTAAGCAAACACGTTCGGAACTCTTTTCTACTGTTAATAGAATTTTATGCGCATAAGATCCTACTCTACTTGGTGTAGTATCGCGAATTATTTTGTAATTTCGAAAACTACTTGCATAGTTTATTTGCCCATTCCATATATATTTTGTACTATATTTTTCAAAATTCTAAAAGCCCACGAAGGCCTCCATGATTTCGGTAATCTTTTGGCAAAACAATATGACGACCCGTTAATACTACTCTGTTATTTCATCGGCTGATTTTTTTTACATTAAATCTTTATTAATCATATCTCAAAATTATACGTTTCATTTATAGTGCATTGCACATAAGTGTTGTGTTGTGGGGCTTGCCCGAGGTTCATTGAATTTTGGGTAAGCTTCGCTACAAAATTGGCGCCCGAATAAAAAGGTAAATTATTTTATCGTTAAATTTATAAATTGTTTGAATTTTATTTTCTTTATGTCGTAGGGGATGGCAGTCGCATTCGACTGCGCTTTCGCTTATTGATTCTGCTTATTTTACAGATTAATATTAAAAGGGTATGTTTTTACTCCCCCACCTGTGATAGTTTTAGTACTGCAAGTCCACCCTTGATCTTGGTTCGCTTTCACGCTCAACTAGGTACGTTCGAAGTTCTACGCTACACACGCAGTCCAATTGAATATACTCTGTATTGTAATCAAGTGATAAGAATACTGTATAATTGTTCACATTTATGCGTTTTATTCAGTCCTAAACTTTTTAATCCTGTATTGTTCATTTAGTAGGTTACAATTCCGCTTATTTAAAACTGTAGTTACGTAGTATTTTCTGTTTTATTTTACTATTTGGCGGTTGTATTAGTTACTGGATTTCTGCTGTTTGTTAATTATGGAAGGGGATAGTGCTGTTGAATCCATTCACGAAACACCTAATCTGGCTTCTCCAATCCTTCAACCGAGACGGCGCATTCTAAATCCTGAAGCTGGTGAACAATTCCACGACTCAATTATGGGGGAACCTACGCCACCACATTTCGTCACGCGTACTATGGTGAAGGAGGAGTCTTTGACGAAATGGGGAATAAAGTTCTCAGGTAATACTTGTGTTCGCGATTTTTTCTTTCGGATTGAAGAAGAATCTGAGGCTCGCGGTGCTCCTACCTCGTACATCGTGCGTCGCTTTCACGAATTACTTAGCGATACAGCTCTTAAATATTTCCGATCTATCAAGCATCCAGCTTTGAGTTATGAAAGCCTTAAGTCAGCCTTTTTGAAGACGTTCGACGTTGTTGACTTTGACTTCAAGGTGGAACGTGAATTACGTAGTTTGAAGCAGAGGGGAAACCAGTCTATGCGAGACTTCATCATTGAGGCGAGAGATCTGAATTCAAAGCTTCTTTCACCAATTAGTGAAGACGGTCTTTTCCTTATCGTAAAGTATGGGATACATCCTCGCTATTTTCCTTGTTTGGCAACAAATTTGATAGATGATTTAGATTCTTTATTACAGATTGCCGGGAACTTTGAAACTTTCCAGCCTCAAGCTAGTTCTTCAAAACACGTTGCACCTGTGCAGATACAACAATCTCCTCCTTTGTGCTTGAAATGCAGTGATGCCGGACACCAGTATCGCGCGTGTCCAAAATATCCCGGACCCATTTGCTTCCGTTGCAAGCGTGAGGGAGTGATCACTCGTGACTGTGCTGCTTGTAATCCGTCTTCCCAAAAAAACTAATAACTGGTGTGCGGTCTAGCCCAACCGTATCACCCGTTGTTATTACTGATTCTGAAGATAACCGTTTGTTTGTCGAGATTTATATTGCAGGCGTGCGTGTTAAGGCATTGTTAGATTCTGGAGCTCAAACTTCTTTAGTTGATGTTTCGCTTTTGGCTGATTTAGGTATCACTTTTTGCACGAAGATTCGTCCGTCTGTGGTTTCAGCGGATAATTCTCCGATTGAGATACTGGGTGGCGCAGACCTTCCCATTCATTTTAATGGATCGATTGTGTTCCATTCATGTCTGGTTGGTAGGAATTTACCAACTTTATTCATTTTAGGGATCGAATTTTGGAATAAATTTGGTCTTACGTCCGTATTAAGTAGAGCTTTTGAACAGGAATTTTCTGGTGATTTGTTCATTCCGCGGCCGGTTACAGTCAGTCATTCCCAAACTGTTAACGAGGTTCGTTTCATTCAACCACGATGTACTTTGTCATCTGAACAAGAATCTCAACTGCAAACCGTGATCGATGAGTTCAAGGAGATATCTTCGGATGTTAAGGGATTAGGATGTACCACCTGGCTTTCTCATAAGATAGAAACAGTTGGATCACCGATTCGACAACGCGCTTATCCTACGTCACCTGTTAAACTCAAATTACTCAATGAAGAGATTGATAAAATGTTAGAGATGGGAGTTATTCGTCCGTCCCATTCGCCGTGGGCTAGTCCAGTGGTCATGGTAACCAAGAAGGATGGTTCCGTGAGATTTTGTGTAGACAGTAGGAAATTAAACGCTGTAACTGTACGTGACTCGTATCCCTTACCCCGCATTCAGGAAATTCTGGATAATTTACGCGGAGCGAAATATTTGACTTCCTTAGATTTTAGAAGTGCCTTTTGGCAGATTCCCTTGGCGGATCGTTCCAGTTGCGAAAAGACGGCTTTTATAGTTCCGCAACGCGGTTTATTCGAGTTCGTGCGCATGCCCTTTGGGCTGACCAACGCCGCATCCGAAATGCAAAGGCTGACTGATAAAATCGTTAATTTTGAATTTACTCCAGAATCTGAGGACTTCGTATTCGGCTATGTAGACGATCTGATCCTGGTTTCTCGTGACTTCCAGAGTCATCTCCGCTTGTTACGTAAAGTATTAGAAAGGCTTACTCAAGCTGGTCTCACAGTTAACTTGAAAAAGTGCGAATTTTGTAAACCAGAGCTCAGATATCTTGGTTATATAGTAAATGAGAATGGTCTACAAACCGACCCCAAGAAGCTAGAATCTATCAGGGATTATCCGACCCCAACTTCTGCCAAATCACTTCGTGCGTTTATAGGAATGTGCTCATATTATAGGCGCTTCGTCAATAATTTTTCATCGATAATTGCTCCTATGACTGCTCTTTTAGGGAAGAAAAAAGGTCGTGATATCATCGATTGGAATGAGGCTGCTTCTGCTGCGTTTATCAACCTCAAAAAGGCTCTGATGGATTCGCCCGTTATGGCATGTCCCGATTTCACTAAGCCTTTTATTCTTCAATGCGACGCTTCGTCAGTTGGTCTTGGCTCAGTACTAGCACAGTCGTTAGATGGCGTTGAACATCCAATTGCGTATTATTCACGTCTCTTCACAAAGTCTGAGCGCAATTATAGCACAACTGAGCGTGAACTTCTCGCTGTTTTAGAATCTATTAAACATTTCCGTGGATATCTCGATGGTATGAAATTTACCATTGTGACCGACCATATAGCGTTGAAGTGGTTACTTACCCTTGATAACCCCACTGGGCGACTAGCACGTTGGGCAACCCTTATATCTCAATATAACTTCGAAGTTCAACACAAACCGGGTACTTTGAATGTCGTTCCGGACGCTTTGTCTCGTCAGCACATTAATCTTATTTCATTTGATCAAGGGCCGGACTCTACTTCAGATCAATGGTATAGAAAAATTTATCGCGGTGTTTTAGAAACTCCTCAAATGTTTCAAGCTTACAGTATAAATGATGGTGTTCTTGTACGCAGGATGCCTGTCGATAATCCTTTAAGACCTAATCAGTGGCGTATTGTTTTGCCTACTGAGAAGACAGCAGATGCGATCAACGAGTTACATGATTCGTTCCCTAATATCCATCCCGGTGTGATGAAGACCTATCTCAAGGCTAGGGAATTATATTACTGGCCTAATATGTTTCGAGATATTTCATCAGTTATTTCTGGTTGTGCTGTTTGTAAAGCTTACAAGATTGCGAATACCCAGCCACGCGGTCAGATGTTATATCCAAGGCAAGTTTCCGCTCCTATGGATTTACTATCGATCGACCTTATCGGCCCACTCCCTGTTGCATTCTATGGCTATCGTTATATCCTTTCTATGGTCGATGTCTTTTCAAAGTTTGTTTGGTTAGTCCCCTTGAAAAGATTCGACGCTGCCTCAATTTCTTCGGCGTTAGAATCAGAGGTTTTCCTGCGTTACGGTAGGCCTGCTCACGTTTTATGCGATAACGCCAGTGTTTTTCAGAGTGTTGCTTTCAGGAGATTTTTGGCATCATACGGTATACCCGAACCTTGCTTCACACCATATTATAGTCCAAACGCAAGCGTTGTTGAACGTTACAATCAATCCGTGGTAGTGGCGTTAAGTATCTTGGTCGATAACGATCGCCGTTCTTGGGCTAGATGTCTTCCTAAGGTCGCCTTATATCTCAACTCTTGTATCAATTTAGCTACAGGGTATACGCCTAATTTCCTAATATACGGACGTGAAGTCGATATGGTTAACCCACGTTCAAACGTTCAGACTAGAGACTCAAGTTTAGTTGACAGTCGGGACGAACGTGCAACTAATCTAATGACTCTACGTGAGATTTACGCTAAAGTTGAAGACGCTCTCGTTTTAGGATTTCAGCGCAATGCCAGACGTTATAATTCGCGTAGGAATTCTATTAGATTAAATGTTGGCGATATTGTATGGCGGAGAAATTTCTCTCGTTCAAATCCAGATACCCATGGTGGTGGTAAATTCGCTCCACGATTTATATGTTGTCGTGTTTCAAACGTTATTTCCCCACAGGTTTACGAATTATCGGATATGGACTCGCCCTGTATTGGGAGGTATCACATCAAGGATATCTTGAAATAATTCGAACTACCTCTGCGGTTTTCTAAATTGGCCTTTTCTAAATTCTAATTTGGCATTCTATCTGCCCTGTTGTTTTAGCGGGTTCAATTCGGTTAGTTTCTCCCTGACATACATTTTTCTTAGGTTATTATAATGTCGTTTTATAAAATTTTGTAACAGTGTTGGTGCATTTTGGGTACTATGATTCAGGTATATTATTCTCCCCTTAGATCTGTGAACACCCTTTGTACGTTTCAGTTTTTTTAATTTATATCTACTTTATATCTTTATGTATGTTTGTGTGTTCATCAGTTGTGTCCAATATATGCAACTTACATTTTCTTTGATCTAGGCGTAAAAAAGGATACACCCAATTACGGCCCTGCACTGTTCTACGCCGATGGGCTGGCGTAGTTCAATTGTTTTTGTGGTCGAAACAAATTTATTAATTTTTAAAAATTTCGAACGTAGTTTCCGTGTTCCCCTATCGTTTTAGCAAGGTGTCTAGAGCCTAGGTGTTTGGGTGTACATAGTAGTTTGTAAACTTATTCTATCGCTGTTTGACTTTTCGTCGAGTTTCAGTGAATCTAGACCTTGTTGTATTATAGTTTGTTATTTAATTATTGATTCTGTCTGATAATTATTGTCTGTGTTAGGTTTGTTGTCTTGTGAGTTAGCTTTTAGTGTTGTAAAAAAGGTTTTTAGCTGGGGGTATAGTTGTGGGGACAATCAACGGTTAGGCAGTGGGTCGTAAAGCTGCTCTAATCAGTGATTAGTTCTACACTGGTGTATAGTTTTTAGGTAGGTTTCTTTTAGGTTTAGTCTTGGTTTCTGTTGACACCAAATAGGATTAGTGGACTCTTTCGGGTTGTATATTAGCGGTTGCTATATTAGTGAATAAGTTAGTTTTTCGTTTGGCTAAGGTAGTCTCAGTGTTATCGTGGTTTCTGTTTGTCTTTCACATTAGGGTTGTCACCTAGTCGTTTTAAGTTTCGTCGTACTTGGTTTAGGGTTTACTTATCGTTTGTACGGTAGGGTAGTATTAGGGTTGTCGTCGTTCTTGTTTTGTTGTTTTAGTTTTTATTTAATGCTTCAAATTTTAGCTTTAGGCGTTAATTTCGGTATGGTGGTTTTCGGTTAGAATTATTATACAGTCTGATTCTTTTGGTTGGTTTAAAGTTTTTTATTTTAGTAGGGGGATAACTGCAGCATAATTCTGCTGCATGTAATCTAACCTTCTTTTTGAAATTGAGTGTTAACCTATTTTTGCTTATACGTTTTGGTCGTTTAGTTGCGGTTCACTTCTTGATTTTTTTTAAAGGTTTGAATTGGTATCCTGGAAACGTGGAACAGAGGACGCGAAAATTTGGTTTGTCAAATGTGTTTTCCCGTGGATGATTTTGGCAATAGTGCCTTGGATTAATATTTTGGTTAATATTCCTGGATTTCTTTTATGTGACAATTATAATGGTGTTCTAAAGTGTTAATTATTATAACCTGGCGAATTGATTGTTTCTCCAACTGCTGCGAGCTGGTGGCTCGTAGTCGCCTCCCTTTTATTAAAAGCCGGATCTGTTTTGCCAGTTTCGGGTAAGTTTTTTCTGTTTTGTAGCGAATTTAGGTTTTGTAGGGCTCATGGTTTGAATGAATTCTTAGTCTCTTTTATCTTTTCAGCTCCCACCTTACGGTGTGGATTTTGTGGACATCGTACTGCGCTCCGCACACGATTGTGGGCATAATTTGTCATCGCTTCGGTGTCGGGATTGTTGCCTGCATCCAGTGACAGGGGAACCGCTCCACACCAACAACAAAGACCACGTGAAGATTGTCACAAACTTTTGGAGTTTCTTACAAAAAACTTTATTTTTTTGGCTTATAACGGCGAACTATTTTAAATTTCAGTAGTTTCACATTTTTTTTAAAAGTATTCTATGTTTTTCTAACTTTTCGCTTCAGTTTTATATCGTAGTCTTAAGCAAACACGTTCGGAACTCTTTTCTACTGTTAATAGAATTTTATGCGCATAAGATCCTACTTGGTGTTGGTCTAAAGTATCGCGAATTATTTAGTAATTTCGAAAACTACTTGCATAGTTTATTTGCCCATTCCATATATATTTTGTACTATATTTTTCAAAATTCTAAAAGCCCACGAAGGCCTCCATGATTTCGGTAATCTTTTGGCAAAACAATATGACAACCCGTTAATACTACTCTGTTATTTCATCGGCTGATTTTTTTTACATTAAATCTTTATTAATCATATCTCAAAATTATACGTTTCATTTATAGTGCATTGCACATAAGTGTTGTGTTGTGGGGCTTGCCCGAGGTTCATTGAATTTCGGGTAAGCTTTGCTACAGTACGCATTCTTATTTGGGTTTACGTTGGATTGACCTACGGCCATTCACTACGTAGATAGATGAATCCAGGCTCACACGATTTCAGTTTTTTTAATTTATTGCGAAATGCGGCAGATTTACAGAATGTTTTAACGCACAAAGTTATTTTTTTGGTCTCTTTAACGTTCAAAACAATGTACACCATATATGTATAAGTAGGTTTTTTCTTCATTCATGTTATATCATATAGATTACTGTCGTAAAAGCTATCTTTTATTTTCTCGCAAAAATTAGAAATAATTTGCAATACCAAAATTGACATGTTGCTTCATTAATCTTAAATAAAAATTGAAAATTACATAAAAATAGATTAAACAAAATTATTATGGCTTACCCTTTCCCTGATCTCTGGCCATTCGAAATAATTGGTGCCAACTGCAATTTGTTAGCTGAAGAACTTTCCAGAAGGACAGTAGCTGAATGGCCTATCAGTGTATGGGACGGAGCAACCAGTGAAGCGAGGCCGCTTGAGCCCGACGGCTTCCCTAGAGTAAGCAGCTCAACTGTCAGTGGTTGAAGTCCTTTGTCTTTGTCCAGGAGTTCGTAAGGTGATACGAAGTAGGTGAGGCGCATTGCGTGTCCTGAAAATATGAGAGATAAAATTATAAAAGGATCTTGGCCAGAACCACCCAGCCATGAACTGATTTCGAATTGAGAAGATTATGAACTAAAATCTCCCTACTTCGTGACCACTAAGCAACAAGCAAGTAAGTTAAGTAATAAGGAATTAATAGCAAGCAAACCAATAGCAAGATAATTAAATTAACAAATATGAAAAAAAAACTTGTAAAAAAAGGATCCTAAGAATACTAAGTCGAAATGGTACAGTCCAGGAACCTGAATGGCATACCAGGGTGGGACTTTTGTATAATCAATTTCGGTATGATATCTTTGGCAGATGCATGGAAGGTCAGCCAGTATGGCATCAGTGGCACAAAGGTTCCATCCTGCTACGCGATTCAGTTTCTTTGACTGTAATCAGGAAATGTAGCTAGCTAGTGCACTGTGCTACAGAACTGTAAATGCTAAATGCTAAGGTATAGAGGTTATATTCTGTTGAAATATAAAGAGATATTTTGGAACTGACCTCCCCGGCGTTTCTGTAGGAAGCCAATAGGGCTCTTATGCACCTGCGCCCATGGATCTTTGATGAAGCTCTGTAGTTGCCGAAGAGTACACATGTCCTCTTCTAAGCTCTGAAGTGCGCTGAAGGCTTTACACTTTACCTATAAACAGTAAATAAAAATATATTATAAGGCGACTGTATGTAATTAATTTGAAAATATTGGATTTTACAACATTTTAAAAATAATAATAGTACAAAATGAACTTAGAAAACCAAAACCTCACTGCCTTCATAAAACTTAATGTAAACTAAAAAGAAAAAGCAAGTCTAGAACTATTTAATAACTTAAAGTTTAATAGTTGGGGCCGATTAAAGGGAATTTTTGAGCAATTGCTGTTCCAGCCGAGACTAATATAAAGCTTTTCTCAAAAATGATGAATAATTCTGAAATAGACTAAACTTTTTCTCAAAATATATCATAACATTTAATTTTATTCCAATTATTTTTCTTATGCTCTCCCGCCTTTTTTCATTAAAAATAAACTGCAGCTGTATTTTTCCACCGAAAACATCACAAGCTGTTTCAGACCCAATAAAAAAAGTCCGAAGTGCCAACAAAATATCTGATACCGCCCTTTAGATTTGGCTGTATACAACTTGAGCCAACATTTCCATGGCCTTTTTAACATTTTGAAAAAGTTGTGACTGATTGCAAAGCGCTAATTTATTATTGTCGGGCTAGCGCGCCTGCAATCTTTTTAACTTTTTAATTTTTCGCTGACCATAAACTATGCACTTAACTTTCTGATATGTAAAGAATAATGGCAACTTTTATGGACATTTTTGAGAAAATGTTGTTTGCTACGTAAACAAAGGCTTACTTTTTTCTCTGCATTCAGTTGGTATACAGCAGTAAGGCCTTCCAATTGAGCTGTGAAGTCTGCAAAGTCTCCTCGGGATATACATGCTACAAGCTCTTCACAGCTTTGTTGCTCAATCTAAAACAATAAAATACAAAGCTTTAATATGTTATTTTAACTTCTTGACCTCAATAATAACTTTTTTTTACAGATTCAGTACTTAAATCCTAGAAGTCACCAGTTTTGTTATTGAAGAAATTCTTCTTCATAAAGTACTTATTGTTGCCTGAGCCTTAGTCTGTGAGGATGTAAAAAAATTCATGATATTAATGAGGGCTAAACAATATCAAGCTATCTAAATCGGTTAAGCAGGTTAAGCATGAAATGGTAACAGAACAGACAGTTACTTTGGCATTTACAATAGTAGTATGGATGAGAGCACTCACAATGGTAAGAGTCATTTCTAGTGTAATGTCTCAGACCTGAAGCCATATAGTTTTAAAACACTTGGAATTACATTTGCTGTAATCATTTTTTTACTGTCAAATGTTATATGATGAATGAGATATCATGTACATCAAACAATATAGTTCCAGGTCCTAGGTTTTCTTCTATAACAAAGGGGTTTCGCTGTCTTGTCGCTACAAGAAAATGTACAGTACAAAACAATGATTCAGAAGTAAATTAATGATACCTATACCTTTAGGAGTTATACTTCAAATTCATAATTACATGCCATACTAACTAATATGCTCATTTACTGTAATTTCTATAGTAATTTTATATGTATTAGGTGAGTCAGTTAATGATAGAGGCACACTTACACACAGGCACACTTTTTTGTACACTTAATTAATGTGTCATAGTCATAGCAGTGACATATATGCCCTACCTGGTGTTTAAGACTTTTTATAATTTTAATGGTTAATACACGCAGCACTATCTAGTATCTTGAAGTGAAGACATTAATTTCCTCTTTGCAACAAAGGCAATCCACAACAGAAACATTTTTCAGATACTTTTAGCTTGTGACTGACATTTGATTGAAATAAAAAAATAACTGGGCCACACTACATAGTTT
>NC_133489.1:18027983-18056797 GCF_025370935.1 Choristoneura fumiferana | reverse complement strand
CAAACGGAACGCACTTCGTTCGAACGAGACTGCCATAGACAATTTGGCGCCAAACGAAAAACTGAATATTCGCATTCGCATTCGCGAATGTCGGTAGCAGATATTCGCAACATGATATTCGTTACATCACTAGTACAGTAATGAAAACGTATGTATATTCAATTCATAGCTACAGATTATTTGCAAAACCTCATAAATTCGCCTCACAATTAATAGTTTGTTTGAAGACGCATCTATTTACTTATAACTGGGGTCCCTAATTAGCCTCGACACGTCGAGAAGCCGTATAGGGCGGTGCCCAGTCACGACATTTGATTTCTCACCCGCCAGTGGTTATGTATGCGGAAATATTTCGTGGAATTCTGCCCCATACATGAAAATAGCTAGACGATTTATTCTCGCAAGTAGAGATAGTTACCATTATTACTGTGGTTAAATGAGAGACACGTCTTTAGTCTTTACTTGTCAATTGTTTCGCTTAGTTTAGACTTGCATGAAAAATCGTGCAATATGTATGCAGCGCTCGATTGACTACTACAAATTTTTCTTCCAACTATGCTTTAATTTCATCATAACCGCACTAAAGCGGGACTTTTCTGCTCTAGAGCAGAAAAAATGTATGAAAATCCTTTATTGCATTGTTTTAGATTTTTTTTAATTTGCTCGACCAAAGAGGTAACACGAGTATTTTTGCTATAAAATTAGCCTGCATAGTGTAAAAGAATCTAGTGTTAGGTTGGTCAACCTGACGGTCTTATGAAATTTGACAAATTGCGTACAAAAAATGTTGTTACCATCCTACCAAAAATATTAAGTAGCCGTATATTAAAAAAAAAACTTTGTGTGTTTGGTTGGCCAACCTGGCGCCCATCCGAAATTTGACAGATCGCGGGTAAAAATATCTGCTATATATACTAATTTCTGCCAAAAAACCTTGCCAATTTTCCGTGGACATTTTCTGAGAGTGTGAATGTAAACTTACAAAAATGGAATCATCGAGTGCTAGTGACATTTCCTTCCTATTAATTGTTTAGCATGAGTTTTTTTTCTTCTACTATTCCTGTAATAGTTGAAAGAAAAGCAGATTATGCACCTCGCATTAAGTAATTTATATTGCCCTCGTGATTTTTAAAGCCCTCGCTCACGCTCGGGCTCCAAATCGGCACTCGGTGCAATATTAATTAACTTTCTGCTTGGTGCAACAATCTACTATTACCGCTTTACATCCTTGCGATTTAATGCAATTTGCACGATTTTTCTCGCAGGTCTAAACTAAGCTTTAACACTCAACTATTGATTGATCAAGTTAAACATTTCCGGACTTTAATGAAGCCATTCGGCAGGTCGTCCGAAACTACGCAGTGCAAGAAACTAGTCTTCAATTAGTAGGTATAATGTTGCCAGTGATGACTTGTGGCTCTAAGACATAGTCCTTGACTGCTGGCCTTTTGGAGAAGCTAAGTATCACGCAACGAGCTATGGAGAAAGTTATGCTCGGGATTTCTTTGGACGATGAATCTGAGACACAGCTCGAAGAATATGTACCTACCTAGATTAAAGTGGTTAAAGTGGCCACATTAAACCGTTAAATAACCGTTGTGGGAGAAAGGATCTCGAGTGGCGACCATGAAATGATTCTTTGTACAAACGTAAAGGATTCAAACGAGCAAAGTCGCAACTAAAAGCTACTTCAATGAACTAAAAGAATTTCCTTGCTCACCCGCGACCTTACGATAGCTAAGCTTATGCAAAATATGCGTGTTCATGCAGTTCCTCCACCTCCACACTGTAAGAACACACACAAATCACACAAACCCATCTATCACCACCACCAAACTACACTGACGCGTTTCGAACTCAACCAGAGCTCATCTTCAGAGTGACACAACCGTACACCATGCTACCAGTTGTTAGACTCATTGATTAAAAAGCTACTTTATTATTATAATGTACTTACTAAAATATTGAAAAAAGAAACCTTACATTTTGATACAAAATTATTTTGTCGATATGAGAAACGTGCTCTGCCAGCCGTCCCACGAAATAACATTGCGTATTGTCAACAGAAAATCGAGCAGCCTAATTTGTATGCTAAATTTGAATGAAAATGAAGGTGTGCGGATAAATTAGATTTAGGACTAAATTGAATGTAGCCGGTTCTGCTTCTACATAAGAAGCTTCGGAGTTGGGTAAGTACATATTGCTGTAAGTATGTATAATTAAGGTACAGTCGAACTCAAAGATATCTTTACTCTTTACTACCTACCTGTCACTGTATGCCATCTGTCAAGTTTATACAAAAGTTCAAACATGAAGTAACAGCGACAAGGTATTAAAGTGTAAAGATATATTTGACTTCGAATGTAATTACTTATACATACTTACAGCAATAGGTACTTTCCCAACTCCGAAGCTTCTTATGTAGAAGCGGAACCGGCTACATTCAATTTAGTTATTATTTTATTATGATTTGGCAATCTTCCGTCGTCAGCGGATATAGCAAAAAATGTTATTGAAGTTAGGCTAAACCAGAATTATTTTATGATATACTTGACGTTTTACAACGACTTATAAAATGTATTAAGTATAAAAAGAAAGAGACTCTATGCATAATATTTTTTTTTCAAAAATCAGAATCAAAACGTCTTATTCTGTAAGTAGGCCACAAATGGCTTTTTTACATGTCCCTTTTTTTAAATTACCAGCGCTTTCGGAAAGACTATTGCCAAGAAGAATGCGCCGCAAGAAACTTGGAAGAAAGGCATTTTGTCAAAATAAACTAAACAGGTAATTATAATAAACTAACTACGCAGGGTAACATAGCAAAGTAAATTGAAAATAAAATTTACATAAAAAATATTACAGGGATGTATGGGGGGTCCTTAGTTAAAAAACCTAAGTCTAAACGTCTTCATTAGGTATAGGTATATTTATGTTCAGTGAAAGTGTATAATGATTTCACTGTCAAAAAATATTGAATAAATAATTAAGTCTTTACAAAACTTCTGTGCATGATACGAAATTAATAATTAAATTGACGTCGTTTCAAATATATATAACTTAATCTCTTGTAACGAAAATACCTTGTTTAAATACCCGGTGTTTTCTGTTAAACAAATTCGAATACAGATCTCATAAATTACGCATTACGTATTTCGAATATTTGATATTTACGAGTATTTCCCGCCTTTGTGATTATAAAGGTGGTATATTTAATTCTGAACATTTTCATTTTATTTAAATACGTAACGTGGGCATAAAGAGCGTACCGTCAGCCAAAAAAGTGGTCTATCGATTTTTAAACAAGATCCTATCAAATGAATATGTCGCTAAAGTCGAGCTTTTAAGTTGACAGACACGTGTGTTGGCATTATTGTTTTATGAAATGAAACGATTATCAACTTTAGGGTAGTAGACCACATATTTGGCTGATGGTACCTAACATCGTTTAAATCCTATGAGAGCAACTTTATTGTTATTGTACCTACCTACTATAACTCTATTATTTAATTTATTATGTTAATTACTACTAACCGACAAACCAATCTGTCCACCTGGTTAGACGGTTAGTATTTTTGTTTAATCTAACCAGTCTAAGTTGATAAGTAGGGGTTTGAGTTTAGTAGAATATAAGTTTTCGGTCAAAACAAACCTTCTTGAGGCAATATTTATATCTATCTTTTGTGAATATTACAAATCCTTTGCTAGAGATGAAAATGACGATGAATGACGATGACACCTGTTTTACAAGTAAAAGGCAAACGGCAAAATTAAATAGATTTGTCTCTTGACCGACATAGAGCAGAGTATGCTGTGACGGTTCACTTCACCCCACTTTAATGTTAGCTAATCCTGTAATTGGATTGCCTAGTCGAGACTCGAGACCAGTTAAGGAAGTTTACACACGCGTCTAACTGGCCAGCACTAACTTACGTATGGATGTTTTAAAATGGAGTTTTGATCTACAGGGTGTCTTTGACCATGAGGCTTTAAATTGGTGATCAGGAATAACAAAAACCGATAAAGATGGTCATACTTTACCTACGGGACCATTACAAAAATCGGGGGGAAAAACCCTGGTTTCATCCATTGAGGCTGGTGAGGTACTGAGGTTTTCTATGCAATAGCTGATTTTTTTACCCCGATTTTCGTATTGGTCTCATGGGAAAAGTTGTTCAGTATGACCGTCGTTATCGCTTTTTGTTATTCCTGATCACCGAGTAAAAATCACCGTGTATAATTTAAAAGAAGGCACTGATGTACTGAATAGATCAACGCACAGCCCCAGCCGCTGGGCCTAGAAACTTGAAATTCGGAATATAATGTTCCTTAATAGGCGAAGACGCGCACTAAGAAAGGATTTTTCGAAATTCTCACGGGGTAGGGACTAAATGCGATTTATATTTTCGCTTCAAAGTGACGCTAACTCCGTAATTATAACAATATTAGTGACTTGAAATTTGGCATGCAGGTAGGTTCTATACTATCAGGTAAAAACTGTTTAATTTTTTTCCTAAAATTCCCACGGGATAAAACGAATAAAGAGGAATCAGATAACGCACAATCTTAACTAATAAAACTTGGGACTGAATGATTGTTCAATTTCAATGATAATGCCTTTACATGATAGACACCAACTGATGCTGCCGCCAGGGTCGTCTGCTCATGACGGAACTCCTTGAGGGTTGATAGCACAGATACGAAATTTTGCATGTACGTTAAATGAACTGAAGCAATTACTTTTCTCACCCGTGACCTTATGTTTATGCAAGAAATGTGTGTTCATGCGGTTCCCCTATCAGGATTTGCGTGATTTGTGTGTGTTCTTGCAGTCTTTTGAATTTGACAATCGGATCTCTCTGTTTTTCTCATTGTAAAGACAGAGAGATCCGACGGTCATCGTGACAAAATGTCACCCGTGCTCACACAGGCTAAATGTACACATATAGCTTCGCCCGCGTGGAATTCGGTTATCGCGTGCTGTTTCCCCCGGGAACGGTGCATTTTTCCGGGATCAAAGTATCTATCTCTATGTCAAAAATCACGTCGACCGTCGCTCCGTTTTGACGTGAAAGACGGACAAATATACAAACACACACACTTTCGCATTTTTAATATTAGTAGGTATGGGTAATGTATTTCCATCGGAAAAAGTCGGATCCCAATATGAATACGACGGCACATTTTCATGTCCAATCAAATGTCCAAACGGCTGTACAGTCACCAGCATTAATATTTGCCACAGCGGAGCGTGCAAAAATATCTGACACGTCCTTTCGGCCCTATAAATAAAGTCACATCAGATATTTATGCTCGCTTGTTGTGTCAGATATTGGTTCTGGTGACTGTACGATGGGTACCAAAGCTACTCGTAATTGAGAGAGCATGATATATACAGATATATCCGATAGATTACGGTGGATAAGCATTATACACTATATACAGGGTGGAAAGTTGATATGGGGCAGCAAGGGCAGCTACTAGATCCCTTGCTGCTACGCGAAAATGCTCTTAGGAGACCTTTACCAACTTTTGGAGTGATGACAATCGACATTCACAGATTTTTGATAAAATGTACAGTCAGAGAAAAAATCGACAGATTTGACTTTTTTTTCATGCCAATCGGTCCCATTTCTATAAAGGATTAAAACACTCTTTGAGACCAACTGAGGTTAGAGTACTAGAATACCCACAAATCAAAGTTTTTTTTTCCATACAGGTAAAAGTTAGTAAAGGTCTCCTGAGAGCATTTTCGCGTAGCAACAAGGGATCTAGTAGCTGCCCTTGCTGCCCCATCTCAACTTTCTACCCTGTATATTATATCTGTGTGTGTACGGTGTAATAAAATAATGATTGATTTTCTTCCGATAAGGACCAGCAAATGTTCGATTGATGCTAAACGTAAAATGTCATATTGAATGCCAGTAAAGAGTAATTGACACGTTTTTCCTTTTTATACCCTCTCATTATATCGAATTTGTTTTTCGTTGGCACTTGATACTAATCCTATCCCAAGGGACTAAAGTCCTTTTTTGCATTACAGCTAAGGTCTCGGTAAATTGAACAGTAATGATGGCATATTTTTCTACCTTTCCTTTTTCTTTTTGTGTCGATGCAAACATTCTGTGCGATAAATGTTTATGCGTGAGGATAAATTTGTAGGAGAAGGTAGTATTTAATCGTTAAAATTATAGGTCATCATCATCCCAACCTATATACATCCCACTGCTGGGCACAGGCCTCCTCTCAGAATGAGAGGGCTTAGGCCGTAGTCCCACGCGGGCCCAATACAGATTGGGAACTTCACACGTACTATTGAATGCTTTTCAGGTTTGTGGAGGTTACCTCACGATGTTTTCCTTCATAATGAAGCTCGTGGTAAATTTCAAATGTAGGTAATTCTGCCATGAATTTCGAAAAACTCAGAGGTGCGAGTCAGGGTTTGAACCCACGGTCTACCACTAGGCCACCACGGCTTTTTAAAAATTGTAGGTAATAGCGGTGAAAGGATGCCTTTCATCTAGAATTTTATTGTTAACGACTTCGTTCGCGTACAACACGTTTATCGGTATCCCGCGGGTACCTATTGTAATTTTCCGGGATAAAAACTATCCTATTGTCCTTTCTCGGGACTCAAACTATCTGTTTACCAATTTCATGTAAATCGGTTCAGCGGTTTAGACGTGAGAAAAATAAAATGAAGTAACTACAAACAGGCGCGCATGCGTGGCTGAATATTGTGTCAGTTTAATAATGAGGGTATTTATTTTTTCGTAAGGTAGTCTGACATTTCAATTGACAATCTATATGTCGGCGGCCGATCGTAAAATCCGCCAGATCACGAAATTCCTAGGCATATCAAGAAACGCCGCCTTTTCATGATTTGGCCAGTTTAGGCAGATCATGAAATTCCTAGGCATATCATGAAACGCCGCCATATCGGTTCTGGCACTTCGCCAGCCGCTGCCACGGCACGCTCGCTTCGTTGTGGTCATAATTCATGCTAACCTCGCTTCGCTCGTCGTACCTAAATTTCTTCGGCATAATAACGATGTGCCCGGTATAGAGCTAGGAATATCGACGTCAGCGTTGCTCTAATCGATCTGCCGTATTGTTTCTCAGGCACATCGTGATATGCCTGGCCAACTTTTAGGCATATCATGAAATGGCGCCATTTCACGATATGCCTAGGAATTTCGTAATCTGGCGGATTTTACGATCGGCCGCCGACATATATTATTCAACTACGAGAAAAAATGATCGTTAACCATTAAAATAACTGCAGAAATTTATTCGTTCTAACAAGATAAAATTATTTGAAAATACTTCGAGCACCTTTCACTTTAATTGATAAGGGTAAATTGATATCAGAATAAAGCTTTTAGCTAATGAAGGCAGGCCCTTGATGTATGTCTAAAGGTCGCTTAAGTTGTTTATCCCTGAAATGTGCGCCTAATTCACAGACCTTATATCGAGATAAGGTCTGTGACCTAATTGGAACCTCTTTTACACAATGTTTTACAACTACAGAAAATATTTTACAAAGTGAGTTCACATGCCATTTCCTGTGGCCAAAGTTCAAATGAAAAATTAATAACACCACCTAAGTGCGAGTCAGACTCGCTCACTGTGGGTTCCGTTGTACCAGTGTGAACCGATATAATATATTTTTTTAATTCGATACAAACCGTTTTGTCATGTATCATTTCGATTTTTTGTCTGAATGATCAGTTCGAAAATAACTATTCGATATTATCTTGGTATAGCTATGTTGCACTTACGATAACCTAATAGGTATCTATTTTTTTGCTGTAGGTAAATTATGGTGACCTGTCGTTTCGCCGAGTTGAATTACGCAGATTTTCGTTTCGCAGACAGCTATTGGCAGATTTTTCTTTTGGCCGAGCAACGTTTGGTATAATTCCATTACGCCTATTATTCGTTTCGCCCAAGTAGTCGGTAGGAAGAATAGCGATAAGTAGATTTACGTTTAGTAGATTGTTTGTTTCGTAATTGTTTCAGTTAACTGAACAAGTGTTCGTCGAAACACGATAAGCAGAGTTATCACATGTCATTCATATTGATAAGTAGATTTAATGTTCAGTCAATTTTTGTTAAATCGGTTTATTGTGTAAAATCGGCCAAACGACAGGTAGGATTTTACTGAGTTGACTATTATATACTAGCCGTTATCAAAATATAGTTAGGTGCGACGACGAGCGTGAGCGAGGAGGAGTGTTAGGTAGAATTGCGACCAACAACGCACGAGCCGAGCGAGCGAAGCGAGCGTGCCGCGGCAGCGGCCGGCGAAGTGCCAGAACCGAACTGCTAGCATCGCGACTTGGTTTGTTTAGACTCCAATATAAAATAAATACGAATGATGTTTATGTTTATTACTTGCGTTATACGTTTAAAACTTGTGAGGGTACATAAGAAAATCATAAAGAAGGCGCGGTCAGCACGGCGTGTAAAAATGCTAATGAGGCCATAGTGTAATCAACACATATTCGCGGTATTGAATGCCATTCCCCATGCGAAACGAAAAGATGCGAAAAGTTAATATGTGCACTGAATAATAGTTCAACCGTTACAAAAGCGAAAGGTTGTTCGACCAAACGTGCAAAATGTGTAGTGATTAACAGGCTAAACGAATTTCTGTGAATAGTTATTCGGCTTAGTGACTCTTATGCCAAGTAAATAGTCTGCTAAAGGTTGAGTTACGAAACGTTAGTCTGCGAAACAATACATCTGCGTACAAATTCATCGGCGTACCGTTACTCGGCGAAACGTTGTCTGCCAATCAATAATCTGCCTAAAAATAGTCGGCGAATCATTAGGTAACCGTAAATTATACTTACAAATGATTCAGATTCTGCCCGGAGGTTAATTATTAACAGCTTACCCTAGAAAGCACATTTCTGCAGACAATACCTCATCATCATCAATTACGTTCCCGAATTACGTATTGCCGAACTTAATTTTCATACTACCTCGGGTTCCTTGCTAAAATTTATTACCATTGTTTCAACAGTGAAAAGTGATAAGTAGGCAATACAGTACGAGTAGCTATCAAATGTATTGGATCGGATTAACACGCGCAATAATATTTTACCTTGTTTTTATTAACTATCGTGTTTAGTTATTTTCCTTAATAAGCACAATATTTGTTTAGAGGTCCCTTTTAGGGATAAGTTTGCTTTTGTAATGTTTGTTCTTTCTCTCATTAACTGTTATAAGGTAAGTAAGTAGTTTTACAAGCGTTTCAACCGCTATCAGTTTACTGTCGCATATGTTGAAGAAATGAGAGCCCGTCAGCAAGAAATTTTAGTGAATTGTTATTGTATCGTATCATTTTATAAAATCCTTCCCTTCTACCTGACTCAGTTCTTCAGTAGGAATAAGCGTTAGGAAACTGATATCGGTTGAATTATTCGTAAAACCCCCGTACCCTATGTTCACGTGTTTTTATAATACCATTTGTAAGAAATTGTAATTGACAGGTAATACAAAAATAATTAAACAATTTTATTCATAATAAACAGCGAAACTCTGTTTTACATCTCAAAGCCTTTATCCAGGATTATGAAAAACAAGAAGTTAAAAATAATCTTAAAACTTTAGCCGGTTAGCCGGTACAATTTATACCGCCGTGGGGTGTTTGGCGAGTGCGAAGGCATTGTCTCCGGCTCTCCGCTTACTCGACCCATTTCGTTAGTTAGCAACCACTCTTTCCATCTATGTACTCCTAGTACCCTTGGCTTTTAAAATGTCAACTGAGTCTCTTAAATGGCCTAAATAGACTAATATTTCATTTCTTATTATACATTAAAATTAGGGGATTGAAAAAACAAGCCATATCCTATCCTACTAATATTATAAATGCGAAAGTTTGTAATGTAAGTCTGTTTGTTTGTTACTTCATCACGTCTAAACTACTAAACCAACTTATTTAAATTCGGTATACAGATAGTTCAAGTCCCGGGAAAGGACATAGATAGTTTTTATCTCAGAAAATCGCATAGTTCCCACGGGATAGTGATAAACGAATTCTACGCAGACGGAGTCGCAGGTAATAGGCTAGTTTATAACATAAAAATGAGAGAACTAAAAATGTTTTTGCTATAAATTTAACTTTTAATTTAAGTTTTTTTGGTGCCTATACTTTTTCTTGTCTGTACCTACTTATTGGCACGCATTGTTACCTGAACTACATTTCCTTACTAAATTCCACGTCAATGCCATTAACTGTTGAAGAGTTTCGTCATGTGGAGACGACAGGATCGTCTGGACTAGACCATTATAATTTCACTACCAGATTATTGTATTGTAACAACCGGCCTTATACAAGTAAGAGAAATTTCATATCAATTTGACTACTAGAAATGAACCAAAATTGACTTCTAAGATCTGATTACGCGGACAACAGTGAAATTAAAAAATAATTTGTAAAAAGAGAAGTATTTATTAATTTACCTAGACAGTGAAGTTAGTAGAGATCGCTACTTCAAAGAAATACTTTTTATAGCAGTAAAACATTTTATCTAATTATCTTTTAAAAAATGTGTAGTAACATCGGGGTAAAATAGCGTAAGTGTAAAAACGTTGGTTTCAACTCTATAAACGATAACGTTAGCTTCAATATAAACAGGGATCATTTGAACATTCTAACTGCGCGTTCATGAAACAGCTTTGACAAAATCCAATACAAACCAATCAATGGCACAGAAAGCTCGATGAATACGACGAAAAAACTGCGCCATCGGTATTTCTACGGACAAAATGAATCCTGCGACCGCCACTGGTTGAGGCAGCTTTAAAAGCTTTCAGTTGCGACAGGTTTTAATCTACAGTAAAATCCTTGTATAAATTGTAGGGCTTTAAAGCTGCAAAAGAGCGTTTTGGTGATCAATACGCGTTTTTAACCGACTTTAAAAAGGAGCAGGTTATCAATTCGGTAGTACTTACATACTTGTATTTTTCTTTTATGTTTGTTACCTCAGAACTCCGTCATTTAGTTATGAACCGATTTCAAAACATTTTTTTTCGTTTGTCTAAGTACGTTTTCAATTAGGTCCCATAAGCACCAAATCAGGATTCGATGATTGGATCCTAAGGAAATTGAGGGAACTCTTCAAATATTGTAGGGACACCTATAATAATTTCGATATATTTAGTAGTAACTCGTGCATTTGCTCTTGAAAATCATCATTTAGTGAAGGGGAACTGATGATGAAGACCACATTTGACCAGCGGAGCGACTACTCAATAACAAGTACCTCACGGGTTGAATTTCAATTACTTTAACACAGTTGCTAAGCAATTTAAGCTCATATGCATCAGCATATAGTGAAATGGAACGGGTGACGTGACGAAGCACCAGTAGGACTCAATAATGAACGTCTCTGCATCGAAAAAAGCAATTTTTCGTAAATGGTGACGAGCAGTTGACAAATAGTTGACATTAAACTATTGTATCCTAGATCGTATACACTAAAAAGCGTGAAAAAAATATGACAAAAAATTTAACAGACTACAAAAAATCATGAAATAATTTTCTACCAGTCTGAAGTAGTGCCTCAGCACGAGCCAGCAGGAGTAATTGAAGCCCAATATACGCGTATAGTATGTAGGTTAGGTAGGCGACTATAGGTCCACTCCTGCTGGCTCGTGGTGAGGCACCGACTTCAGACTGGTAGAAAATTATTTTCATGGTTTTTTGTAGTCGATTCAATTTTTCGTTATAAAATTTTATGTAATCAGTAGCAGTAGTTAGTAGTTACGGTTTCAAGAAACTTTAGCTCTCGTGAAAATAACATATACCTAGGTTAGTCAGATAGAACACTCGACTGTTGAAGCCGCCAGTTCATCGTCTATCCCAGATTATAATAACAATTGCATGAATCATGAACAGGCAGACAGACAGTGAAGACAATGCCTTCACTGTCTTACTGGCTAGCTGACCGGCGCGATAGTAAACCTTAGATTTAATATTAATGCGCTGAGCTCTCGAGTGAACTTGTTGCAATGTGCACCGTCATCTGGAAATGAGAACGTTGCAGCTCAGCTGCGCCTGATAAAATATACTAGTCAAAATAAATTATGGGCCACTTGATTTTCACCGGTAAAATGAAATTTAAAATACGTTTTGCGTTTTTATCTAAATACGTTTGAATTGAATGAATAGTATTTGTAATGCGTTATGTAGTGTTAAATAATAAAATCATACTTGGGCAAGGAATGTTATAAATAATTATATGAAGTAGTATTTTCGTTTTGCCAATAAAACTGCGTAGTCCTTATTTTATTTTGAACAGTTTATGTCGGCGGCCGATCGTAAAATCCGCCAGATCACGAAATTCCTAGGCATATCGTGAAATGGCGCCATTTCATGATATGCCTAGGACTTTCGTGATCTGGCGGATTTTACGATCGGCCGCCGACATAAATATAGCTAAAAATATTTTGTTTCAGCCTCCAAACTTAACCATAATATTAAAGGTAAAGAAACATAAAACAGAAAGTCAATCTAGATGTTAGAAGTAGTTACACTGTATGCGGTTCAGACCAGTATGTGCATTTAGTGCCGGTAATTAATATAAGTGTTTTTGTGACTTTCACCCAGTGCCGCTGTTACAACTTTTTAGCCATTTGAATGCAGATGCGTTTACGGTACCTGAAAAAGTATTGAGTTTGACAGCCAGCAGGCGAATAGCGTTAGGCTGAACTGTGATCAGAAATCATGACTGTAAATAATCAATAATAATAGCCCACCCGGGACTGAACCACATTTCAGCGGCCATGATCACGAATAGACAATTAATTAATTAATTTTACAATATAATTAACTTTTGTTTAAGTCCCGGGTGTGCTTTGAGAAATATAACAATGAACATGACTTTTTCTGAATGAAGAGCAGTTGAACAAAATACATTAGACTGTAAAAACTGAAAATTCTATTTACTACCCATTAGCTTTCTAGCAGTAACGGTATCTGAGCTTAGCCGCGGACAGACAGACAGACGGACAGACATGGCGAAACTATAAGGGTTCCTAGTTGACTACGGAACCCTAAAAACAGTATCTCGTGACTCATCATAAATGTTGGTCGAGGGCGTGTTTACTAAGAAATTTAGTTCCGGAACTAATATAATCTTAGTTACATCGTTATACCACAATCTTCATCCTTAGTATCTAGAGCCAGCGCAAGGGTGCAGAGTTGCGGGACAAGTTGCTCGAGGACTTAGTCACTTGACTCAGAACTCGACTCAAGCGGTAACTTGCATCTAGTTATATGCAAAATGCATGTAAATGTAGTCAAGAACTAGTACTAGAATACCGTGAGGGTTTAATGTAAGAAGTATTCAGGACCTTAATTTATTTAAGCTAAAAATACGTGTTATACTATTTTTTGTTGGGATAATATGATGTGTGCGTGTGTGTGTGTGTGTGTGTGTGTGTGTGTGTGTGTGTGTGTGTGTGTGTGTGTGTGTGTGTGCGTGCGTGCATTCATTCATTTTGGACGCACATGTGCGTCGGTGGCACCTGTGGAAGTCAGGTAGCAGTGAATGCGTTAAGGATGAGTTAGGTGCCAAACACGCTTAAGTATTTATTTTATTTATTTATTTTAGGGATAATAAACAAATGTACATAATATATTACAGTGTACGTTACAATAAGTGTAGAAGAATTATATATAAAGTATGTTAAGAATATTATAAGCGTCCCAAGGCTCGCAACGGCGCACACTGAAAGAGCACGCCCATTAGCTGATATGGCATGGCGTTTCCTTAAGGTGCATTCACACCGCGGTTAACTTTTGTGGAGCAACACTGTGCAACACAGTATCAATAGGTAACTATCTACTAGTACTATTTATTAGTAGTTTGTACTATTTATTTGCTTGTTAACTAATTAAAAGTGAGTCGAATTTTAACTTAATAAAGGTGCGACCAAACTGCTTTTTAAAGCAGGTATATTTTAGTTTAGGTATATTTTATACCTCAGGCTGCTATTTAAGAGTAAAACTACTAATAATTCTCAAGCAACCTTAGCCGTTATAGTTTTCCTTGAAAGTTTAATATACTTACTACCATCCTGATTTTTTTCAAATTTTTCCACCCATCAAATCATCGGCTTAGATTTGAGAGGGGACGCTCAATTTTAATGAAAATTTGCACTTTAAAGTTGAATATTTCGCAAAAAAAATCAATGAATCGAAAAATCGTCTTAGCAAACCCCTAATGATTTTAAAAGACCTCTCCAACGATACCCCACACTATAGGGTTGGATAAGAGAAAAAGAAATCACCCACACTTTAAGTCTATAGGGTACCCTAAAAAAATTTTTTTTGTTAGTTTTTTATTATACGATTTTGTTGGCATAGTTTACGGTTATCTATTGTTTGTCCGAAAGTTATATGCCATAATTTCATTTGCCCGAAGTTCATATGCCCGCAACTTCACTTGCCCGAATGTTTCGTTTACTAGAACATTTATTTGATATATTCTTATTTTCCCGAAAATTAGATGCCACAATGATACGAATGCAATACGTATTGTTTTCCATATTATTAAGTGCAATAATATTATTTAATAGAATATTCAAACGCCATACTTAATAGTGTTTATTTTGATTATGATTGATTAAAATTGCTTTTTTCTATCACTAATCTATCTATTATCTTTATTATCCGGGCTGCTATAAAAAAATACCTTACATTGAAGGCTAAGATGGGAGCTACGCTCCGCTTCGCACCCGCCTTCGCCTTCTTAACCTAACCTATCCGAGTCGCTTCTGCTCCGAACCGTCTTGCTCGCACAAATTAAAAGTCGCAATTCTAACCTAACCTAATCTATGTGATTAAAATTTACCTAATTCAAAGGCTTGTTTGACGTATGGGATTTATCAGTATTATAGTGTCGATACTCACCATTTACATGGATGGCAAATGATATTATGGCATGTGATACTTATGTCTTACAATGATTATGAAACATGAAATTATTGAAATTAATATTATGGGAAACAAAGATTCTGTCATTTGATTAATGTGGTAAACAATGAGTAGTGAAAATTAATTTATAAGAAACAATATTATGGCGGTTGAATATTATAGCACATGAAATTCGGGCAAATGAAATTCGGTCAAGTGAAGGTATACCATAGTTTACATATATATCCGTGCAAAATTACAGCTTTCTAGCATTAATAGTCCCTGAGCAAAGCCGCGGACGGACGGACAGACAGACATACAGACATGGCGAAACTACAAGGGTTCCGTTTTTGCCATTTTGGCCCGGGAACCCTAAAAACGGCGACGGTACGGAATCGCAGTGACGCATCGTATACGCACCTTTTTTTTGCATGCTTTCCACACCGCTGCTTAAAATACGCAAACGGTGCGGAATCGCAGTGACTTGCCGTAAACGTCACGACTTTTGTTCGGTAAAGACCTGACGTTTACGGCGCGTCACGGCGATTCCGTATTTTAAGCAGCGGTGTGGAGAGCATGCGATGCGCAAAAACGGTGCGCATACGTTGCATCACTGCGATTCCGTGCCGTCACCGTTTTTTAAGCAGCGGTTTGGTCGCACCTTAATATGATAGTTACCTTATTTTACCGTTTTGTACAATGTTGTTTCACAAAATTTAACTGCGGTGTGGATGCACCTTTACAATTTTTCGGTCAACATTATGAACAGATTCTTCACAGGTGTAGCCATTATATATTGCGAGTTTGACGTATGTGTGTAATGTATGAACCTATGTGTATGCATGTATGTAAACTCTTTATTGTACAAAAGAACGTAATATATTATTATGACCATGAAATCTAATTTCAACCACTTCCACTTCCTACTATTTAGCATGCTGACGGAAACATTAGCAGCCGAACTCAGAAACCCAATTCGTTATATTCGTCATCAATATCATCATCCCAGCTTACATACGTCCCACTGCTGGGCACAGGCCTCGTCTCAGAAAGAGAGAGCTTGGGCCATAGTTCTCACGCGGGCCCTTTGCGGATTGGGAACTACATTCACACTATTTAATTACTTCGCAGGTTGCGCAGGTTTCCTCACGATGTTTTCCGTCACTGTAAAGCTTGTGGTAAATTTAATTTAGAGATGTGCCGATCATGACTTTGGCCGACTAGCCGACTAGCCGATTAGTCGGTTGTAAAGAAGCCGACTAATCGGCCGACTAGTCGGCCAAGCCGATCACAGCTTCGGGGATTTCCGTGACGCTTTGTTAACCAGCTGATTTGGGCGCAAGTCGCAACCGACGCCTGTAAGCGTCTCGGAACCTGTTTGTTTTATTTTATTCGTATTATTTTATTTCTAGATTTTTGATTTTGTATCTATCAAAGCGGTGTTTTTGTGAAAAAATATTGTGTGAAAATAATGCCTACTATTATTGTTCATAAAAATGAGAGCTAAAAAAAAATTAAAATTTAATCATGTCAAAAAGAACGGCATCCGAAAAGGCTATAGTACCGTAGACCACATACATGCGTTGCGGCAGGTTATACAGAAGACCGAAGAGTATAACCTCCCCCTTTGCCTTGCATTTGTAAACTACGAGAAAGCCTTCGATTCGATCGAGACTTGGGCTGTGCTGCAGGCTCTCCAGCGGTGCCAAGTTGACTACCGGTATATCGAAGTGTTGAAGTGTCTGTACGAAAACGCCACTATGTCCGTCCGACTACATGACTAGAGCACGACGCCTATTCCTCTGCAGCGGGGAGTCAGACAAGGAGATGGTGATCTTTCCGAAACTGTTCATGGAGGACTTCAGTGCTATGCTCGCCGACCTCAGCAGTTTCCGACCGAGTTGGCCTGAAAATAAACATAGACAAGACGTAAGTCATGTCTAATGTCCATGTTGTGCCAACTTCCGTAATAGTCGGATGCTCTGCGCTCGAATTTGTTGACGACTATGTACCTGAGACAAACGGTCCAGATAGGTAGATCCGATTTTGAGAAAGAGATCACTCGTCGAATCCGACTCGGCTGGGCAGCGTTCGGGAAGCTTGGCAGTGTCTTTTCTTCCAAATTATCGCAGTGTTTGAAGTCAAAAGTCTTTGACCAATGTGTGTTGCCGTGATGACTTACGGATCTGAGACGTGGTCGCTAACGATGGGCCTCATGAGGAAGCTCAAAGTCACTCAGAGGGATACGGAGAGGGCTATGCACGGGGTTTCTCTGCGGGATAGAATCCGAAATGAATGCAGTGGGCAGGGCACATTGCTCGCAGAACTGATGGCCGATAGGGTCAGAAGGTTCACGAATGGCGTCCGCGGACCGGCAGATGAGGTGTCGATAGGCCTCCAACAAGATGGAGCGACGATCGCGGGATCGCGGTGAATGCGGAAAGCACAAGACCGGTCTGAGTGGAGAGCCTTGGAGGAGGCCTATGTCCAGCATTGGACGTTTTTCGGCTGACATGATGATGTCAAACAGAAAGTCTCGTGTAAGGATTTCTTGAACAATTAGACAATGATTCCCGTAAAGTCAAATAGGTATAACTAATGACAAAATAAAATTTCTCGTGTGGGCAAGGAAAAACAGTAAATACTACAAAAATTAACAGCTTAAGGTTTTTATATAATGTAATTCCCCCTCTGTGTACCTATACCTACATGATAATAAATATTTTATTGAAATATACGTACAAAGTAAGAAGCCGGATAGTCGGCGCTTTTTGCCGACTATTCGCCGACTAGTCGCCGACTACGAAAGTGGCCGGATAGTCGGCTTTCCCGACTAGTCGGCGACTAATCGGCACATCTCTACAAATATTTTCATGTTTTTTTGCAGTCGGTTCAATTTTTTATTGTTATTCTTTTCGTGATCTAAACTGAAGTGTAAAATGTTCATTTTTGTATTTTAAAGATGCTTGCAACCGGCCCTCTTTTCTATGACGTCAATATACCCCGGAATTTCCCTTTTGTCATTTTGCTGTTTCTAAAAGCCTTATTTCTGTTGCGTTTCTTGCGGCTTCTCTTTACTATAGATTTTATTTTTGGTTGGCTTGATCACGTTATTCTGCAGTAGACCTGATATTTGAGAGCACAGGAGGTGCCTCCACCAAGTCGAACAAAAACCACATTTCTATTAATTGGAAAGCATTATTTGTGTCATCATCATCATGGATCATGTCAGCCGCAGGACGTCCATTGTTGGGCATATCCCATCCCATATCAACAACAATTAAACAAAAATATCTGGGGGCACGGCAATGCCCCCGCCAAGTCGAGCAAAATTATATTTAAAATGAGTGGTACAGTCGTCGGAGCAAAGGAGCTTTGGACACAGTCATTTGCTTTTTTTAATTTATAGTCGGGTATAATTTAAAAATCAATTTTCAAATGTAAGTGAGCGTATCATATCAGAACGGCTGTTTTTTTTTGCAATTGGCAGGACAAAAAAACATTAATTCACGGGTGCGAAGCCAAGGTCAGATAGGTAGTAGTTCTTTAATAAAATTAATCGTGTTTATATTCAAAAAGATTACGATTTTCAGCAGCCAAAAGAAAGGGGAAATAAAAACACCATTCTTCGTCTTATCCCTAACACGGATCGTATTAAAATTGACATCGTTTTTGCGTAAATAAAAGTAATATCTTAAACGCGTACAGTCGACATAATCTGAAAGCCATCCAAAAGCTATTTGGGGCTAACGACTCCGTAAACTCGTAGAGAAAATTTGTGCCTAGATGTATTGTTACTTTTGTGTTTGCGATGTTGTGAATTTAATATTCTTACACGTTTCGTTTATACCTCCTTTAAAATGTTTGGTGTTAGATTTGAATTAATTGTGCAAACTTATTTTAAGCGCCAAGAGTTTTTAAATAGTTTTTAGGGTTCCGCACCTCAAAAGGAAAAACCGGCCAAGTGCGAGTTGGATTCGCGCACCGAGGGTTCCGTGAAAATTTGTAGGTATATTTATTTATAAAAAAGGGAAAAGGTTTTATTTCATTCTTCGTTATAAATCGAAAACTGTACACCATAAAAAAAAATCGGTTTGAACTTGTGCCAATGAAGCCCTTTCATACGTTCCTTGCATATAGCCCAGTTTTTTATGATTTAATTATGGCTGCGCCATTTATTTGTTTATTTTTTAAATATATTTAATTAATTTTAACTCATACACACACTCACGCATTAACATGAACGCATCCATACTCTGGCAACACATCCCTCCTTTCCTATCCCGCTACCATTGGGCACCGAAATTCGAACCAAGAACGAAGAAAACAAACGACTCGAGATGACGCTATAATTTTGTACAAACGCAAAAATAAACTCTTAATTCGCAAAATACCATTAAAAACTCTCAAAACCTCTAAAATCTGTGCAGTGAAGTGGTAATGAACATTTTTGTGCCGTTTAAAATAATTCCTGTGTCGTGGAAACTCAATTGCTGGAGAAAGCAGCATCCCGGTGTTCAAGGTATGTCCTGCCCCTCCAAGTCTGGTCCTTCGATCCCAAATCCTTTCCCTCACTCCTAATATCCTCCGCAATATACACACGCTACTCATTTACTCACTCAAATACTCAAAAACACATTTTCAAGTTAGTTACGCCATTTTTTCTCGCACGCTTCGCCTAACTTTGTTTTGTTTTAATCACGCAAATAACATTATATTTCTATGTAAATACCAACTATTTCTCAATAACAACAGTTTAAGTGAATAACAAAGTATTACTTACTGTTTAACTCACGTATTTCATACTCATTTCTCATAATAATTTATCTCAACGCACCGCTCATATACCTACCCGCCATATTTGATGTACGCACCGCTAACTTATTATTCCTAGTAATTTCTAGATATTTCTTCCTAATACACATTCCGATCTTGAACTTGTGCTTATTTCTCACTTATTTTGTTAAATATATATCGCATTTTACCTTCATCATGGGAGGCAAAGAAAAAACTAGTGCAAACACCAGTTCAAGTGAAGAAAATATTATGATTAAATTCCTTGAAAGTAAAAAGCAAAGTTTGTTCCACATTATTCAGGAAGTGTATAAGCTAAGCTTAAAGGTTTCTGACCCCGCTTATCACATTCAATTCCTTGCTAGGACACAAACCCTAGACAAGACCCGAGCTGACTATGTAGAAAGGGTTGATAAACTTTTAATTGAACAATTTAAAGAAAATCCAGCCGCAGAACCGAGTTATAGCATTCTCAATACATTTGATGAGTTGTACTGTTTTATTAAGCAAAAGGAAACTACTCTTAGACAGCAACTTGAGGTTCAAAATAAAAATAATAATTTTAACATCAAATTGCCTCCGCTTCAACTCACAGGTTTTGATGGTACTCCTGGTAAATGGCCAGTGTTTTATGAAAACTTCCGCAGTGTTATACATAACAATACTCAACTAACAAATGCTGAAAAGATTCAATATCTAATTGGGTGCCTCTCCGGCAAAGCCTTAAATATCTGCTCAGGTATAACTCCAACCTCTCAAAATTATGACATAATTTGGCAAGCTCTTCTAGCTAAATACCAAGATACAAGAGTGCAAGCATCTATGTACTTGGATAAAATGATTAATCAAAGGCCTGGTCAGTCAGCTGACAATTTATTAGATAACTTTTGTACAGCTGAAGCCGCTCTGCAACAATTGCAAATTGATAATTTGGCAGATTTCATGATAACGCATATTGCCTTAAGCAAACTTGATAAATCAACTCTGAACCTATTTGAACAAGCTCATAGACACATTGATATTCCTAAATTTGCTGAATTAAAAAAGTTCTTAAGTGAACAATCTAAGCTCACTGCATTACATGGCCCAACGCCATCCTCAACTCAGTCCAGTAACAAACAATTTAGCAAACCCACTCCCCAATTACCACAAATAAATAAAACTAAAGCATTCCACTCTCAAATCGCAGCTCCTCAAGTATCTCATAAATATGACAACAATCATAACCTCCAAACTCAGCAATTTCAACTATGTAAAGTATGTAACGCAAACTCATCTCATCCCTTATTTAAATGTGAATATTTCTTAAACCAAAACACGCAAACTCGCAACGATATTGTTCGTCAACACTCTTTTTGTATAAACTGTTTAGGATTTCACCATGTAAATACTTGTAAATCGACAAACAAATGCTCCAGTTGTAACCGCAAACATCACTCGCTGCTGCACTATGAAACCAACAATAATAATTATAATGTAAACCGCCCTCAACGCTCAGCTGATTTCCAACATACTGTTATCAGTCAAAATCATAACAAAGCCATCCCACCGGCTCGTTATCAAAGCACAGCGCAGTTCACCTCGCCGCCGCCGCAAGCGGGCGACGCCACTGTCGCTGGCGCTGGCGCTCGCTATCCGTCTCACTCGCACTCGCAGCCGCCGCGTCCGCCGCTAGTGAATACTGCTCGCACTCACGACAATCAAGCGCAGTCGTCCTCTTGGCGCGAGACTTCAAATGTTGATAACTTTGATAACAACCGGGCGATGTCTGTCACTGTTCCCGCGCGCGCTTTAAATAATGATACTACAGTATTATTACCAACCGCGTCTGTAAACGTATTTAATAACGATCAAGTAAATCGTATGCGTTTATTTCTCGACTCAGGGTCAATGAGTAATTTCATCACAAAATCTTGTTGTGAACGCTTAAATTTAAAAATAACTCCCGCGCCGTCGGTAGTTAAAGGTATCGGTCAAATTGAAAATCGCTCATTCGGCATAACACAATTCAAAATTTATTCACGTTTTGACTCTCGCTGTTTTTATACAGTAAACGCTCGTGTTATTGACACAATTACTGACTTTTTGCCTAACGCTGAAATTGATAGGACGGAATTAACGCATCTGCAGCATCTGCCAATGGCTGATGAATATTATTACGCACCTGGAGAAATCGATTGTCTCATAGGCAACGAATTATTCCCGCTTTTACTCGGATCTAAAAAATCGACCTCACCGAACTCGTCGGTCGTAGGTAACGAAACAACTCTCGGATATGTCGCCATGGGTAAAGCCCAATGTATCTCACGCTCGCTGTTCGCCGCAAACTCAACGCATACGCAGTCTTTTGACGTAACTCATTCGCTCTCGCAAAACGCTCACACTCTCTTTCTTCGCACAATTCTCTTTTCTCTCGCAAAACTCAAACGCACTTAATTTAAATAGTCAATCGCATCTCGCAATAAATACGAACGCTCAAACTAATGAATCCGCACCCGCTGCTATCGCACCCGCTATTCTCGCGCATAACGCTCCCGCTACACTCTTGCATAATACTACACTCTTGCATAACGTTCCCGCTACACCCGCGCCCAACTCTGACAAAACGTTTTTCTGTCAAACAGAGTCGCTTTCGCTTGATGAATTAACGCACCGCTTTTGGGAAATAGAAAATGTACCAGATAAAAAACACTTCAGTCCCGATGATGAGGCATGTGAAAAAATATTTCGAAGTACTTACTCACGCGATGAAAGTGGTAGATACACAGTAGATCTTCCCTTCAAATACTCACCTTCGGAATTAGGACACTCTTACGCTATAGCTAAACGCCGTTTTTTAAACCTAGAAAAGAAACTCGACTCATGTGACTTACGCGCCGACTATAACGCAACTATACAAACGTATATCGATCAAGGTTACTTGTCTAAAGTTCCAAATAATTTTCAAGATGATAACGTTTATTACATTCCGCATAAAGCCGTTTATCGTCCAGAGAAAGAGACTTCCAAAACTCGTGTTGTTCTCGATGCTGGCTGTAAAACCACATCAGGCAAGTCGCTTAACGACATTTTATATGTAGGTCCAATACTACAAAGTAGTATTTTCGAACTGCTGCTCAACCTCCGCATGTTCTCAATCGCGCTAACCGCTGACATCGAAAAGATGTATTTTCAAGTGAAACTCGCGCCTAAACACCATCCGTTTCAACGCATTTTGTTTCGGTTCGACTCTGATTCGCCAATAGAGATCTACCAATTCAATAGGGTGTGTTTTGGTGTGTCTAGTTCGCCTTACCTCGCTATGCGCGTTGTGCGTCAGCTCGCCGCTGACAGTCGCGACACATATCCGCTTGCCGCTTATGAAACTGAGAACCATATGTATGTTGATGATTATGTCAGTTCTATTGACAGCTTAGACAACGCTGAAAAAACGTATGAAGAAATGATTTCAATGTTCAAATCTGGAGGTTTCAATTTAGTTAAATGGATCTCAAATGACAAAGAACTCATGTCACGCATTCCCACCTCTCATAAAAGCCCTCTCGTTGTTAAGTTTGACGATGATCCCAACGCTGATACAAAAATCATAGGTATGCAATGGCAGTCTAATGACGATAATTTTCAATTTAAAATAAATATCGATTTACCGCAAAAATGTACCAAACGCTCGATTCTCTCAGTTACCGCACGCTTATTCGATCCGCTCGGTCTCATAAGTCCAGTTGTCGCGTACATGAAGCTGCTAATACAAGAATGCTGGAAATTGCAGCTCGACTGGGATGATGAGGTCCCTGATTCTATAGTCTCCAAATGGGAAAATTTTCACAAAGAACTTCCGCTTCTCTCTGAACTTAAAATACCGCGTCACATAGGCATAAATTCTATTCATAGAATCTCATTGATCGGCTACGCAGACGCCAGCGAAAAATGCTACGGTGCTGTCATATATGTTCGAATTGACTCAAATGATAACTCACCCGCAGAGTCCGTAAAACTACTCACCTCTAAGTCCAAGGTTTCAACTCCGAATAAAACGCTCGCACGCTTAGAACTTTGCGCTGCTGTCTTGCTCGCAAAATTGATTGACTCAGTACGCACGGTCCTCAGCAAGCGCTGTAACATAAATAAAATATACGCATTCTCTGACTCTACAGTAACGCTTACTTGGATACACTCACCTGCACATAAGTTTCACACTTTTGTAGCCAATCGCATCGCTCAGATAAACGAATATTTACCCGCATCTCACTGGTTTCACGTTCGCGGTGTAGAAAAACCCGCTGAAAATATCGACTCTACCCTCACAGATAACAGACTCACACGCTATCAGCTTTTGAGCAGAATAGTTCAAAGCTACTGGAAACGTTGGAGCATGGAGTACCTGACTTCACTTCAACAACGCGATAAATGGAATATACCCTCAAAACCTGTGAGTGTAGGGACGGTTGTTGTTGTCAAAGATGACCATACGCACCCAATGTTTTGGCCACTGGCTATTGTTTCAGAGGTCTTTCCTGGAAAGGATAACATAACTCGTGTTGCTAAAATTAAAACCGCTTCTGGGACGTATATACGTCCGATAACTCGACTCTGTCCTCTACCAACGCAATTATCATAAGTTCTCGCTTAGTTTTAAGTTTATCAACCGCTCTAGTAGTAAGCATTATTTTTAGTTCTCAATGTAGAGGAAACCTCTAGGCCCCCCGAAGTTGGCTGCGCCATTTATTTGTTTATTTTTTAAATATATTTAATTAATTTTAACTCATACACACACTCACGCATTAACATGAACGCATCCATACTCTGGCAACACATCCCTCCTTTCCTATCCCGCTACCATTGGGCACCGAAATTCGAACCAAGAACGAAGAAAACAAACTACTCGAGATGACGCTATAATTTTGTACAAACGCAAAAATAAACTCTTAATTCGCAAAATACCATTAAAAACTCTCAAAACCTCTAAAATCTGTGCAGTGAAGTGGTAATGAACATTTTTGTGCCGTTTAAAATAATTCCTGTGTCGTGGAAACTCAATTGCTGAGAAAGCAGCATCCCGGTGTTCAAGGTATGTCCTGCCCCTCCAAATTACTTGTTATTTTTATACACTGTTATAAATTTTATTGATAAGCGATTTTGAATAAATATGTGTATAGGTATCTCTTTTATTTTATTTTACTAGCATGACATTTTTGACTGAACTGTGTTCGAATGTATCTCTCTTTTAGTCAAAATTTTATTTTAATTTGACTATTTAATGATTGTTTACAAAAACACACACACACTTCCGGACTCTTTAATCTTTGTAAAACTGTTATCGTGTCAAACTGCGCTCGCGCCGCACAGCGCATCGCGCTCGTAAGCAGAGAGTGATCGAACTTGTTTAATGTACTTTTAGGGTTCCCCGGAGCCAAAATGGCAAAAACGGAACCCTTATAGTTTCACCATGTCTGTCTGTCTGTCCATCCGCGGCTTCGCTCAGGGGCTATCAATGCTAGAAAGCTGTAATTTTGCACGGATATGGTAAACTATGCCGACAAAATGATACAAATAAAAATTATAAAAAAAATTTTTTAGGGTACCTCCCATTCCCATAGACAAAGTAGGGGTGTTTTTTTTTCTCATCCAACCCTATAGTGTGGGGTATTGTTGGATAGGTATTTTAAAACCATTAGGGATTTGCGACAACGATTTTGCGATTCAGTGATTTTTTTGCGAAATATTCAACTTTAAATTGCAAATTTTCATTAAAATCGAGCGTACCCCCCTTCTAAAATCAAAAGCGGTGGGTGGAAACATTTGAAAAATTCAGGATGGTAGTAAGTATATCAAAATTTCAAGGAAAACTATAACGGCTAAGTTTGCTTGAGAATTATTAGTAGTTTACAAGTAGTTTAAGAGTAAATAGCAGCCTAAGGTATAAAATATATATACCTATACTTGGAAGATGCTATATAAAATACGAAATCCTTAGAAAAATATTACTTAATTTTTTCGTTCCGTAGAACCTCTCTTGGGCGTGTCCGACACGCTCTTGGCCGGTTTTTATAATCCTACCGGCAAATTGTAACTTTTATAATTTTGCGATTGTATTAATGTTTACGCTCGCTAGCTTAGATTATAGTTTATGCATGTAATAGTTATTTCTCAAGTAAGTGAATTATTGTTATTCTTTTGAGAAATAAAGATCTTTAAACCGAAATAAATAAATAAATTATTAATGTATAGATCTCAGAGTTTTCCCTATAAGTACTTGTGGTAGGTATGACGGTATTACTAATATCCTCTACGTCCAGTGATTTAGGTTGCGCTCTGTTTGTCTGTTTATCTATCAGTCTGCCACGGTACTATTTCAAAGATATATACAGATCTGCGGGGCTACTACGAAATTCGAAATTCGTGTCGTTCCGTCCCTCTCACTCTCGTGTAAATAACATAAACGTCAGCGGGACGGCAAGATACGAATAAGAAGTTCGAATTTTTTGCACTTCGTAGTTATAGGGTCTGTTCACTCACGAAGGAGCATCCATATTAATATAATGACCCGGATAACTCACGTCTTAAATCGAGTTTAGCCCGAAGCATTGCATTGCAAATCTTGAAGGAGCATCCCTCCACGTTTTATAATTGTAGTTGTAAACGTATCTGTACGAGAAGTCTATGTTATGCGTAGCTCGAACGTGGCATTTTTTTGGTGCCCGTCACGCACATTAAGACAACGTGTAAGTACCTACGAGGTTTACTCGTAAGTATTGCACATTGGTAAGCTGTGGACGAGAGCTCGTTCGTCAGTCGTGAGTGAACAGATCTGTACTAAGATGTATATGGTAAACAGCTGGAAACATGAAGACATTTCATCATTTCGAGAGCCGCGTGACTGCGACACGTTGCAAACGAGGTGATTGTTTACGCCACGCAATCTACGAGCGAAATTTTGTCGTTAACAAATTGCACGTTTCCTTTTATTTTTCCTAATTTTTTTTTGCACACTACACGAGTATAATTTATTACGAGGGAAGGACTTAAATATGTTGTACTTAGGTACTTTCTTAAAATCAGCCAAGTGCGAGTCAGGCCAGGCGTAATGTAGGGAAATGCGACAAATATTCAATATTAAAGGAAGGGAGGGGGAGTACAGTTAAACAAACTAAAACACGTACCAGAGTGAAGCTTTTGTGCTACTAATGTCATGTTGACATCCCATGCTTTTGTCAAGGAAATCATTGTGAAATTGATTATTAAAAGGTTCTACCCTGGTAAATGAATTAGTTTCTTTGAATGTACAAATAACCCTTACATTAGCACTTTAAAGTTTAATATTTTGCAAAAAGTTCCCGAAATCGAAATAAGTGCTGAAATGATTTTAATAATGCACGCCCAGGGTAGAACATAAGACCTATACCACTAAGACCTTTTGTATCGACTATCTGGCAATAAACATATTTGTATTTGTTTTTGAAGTAATTGGTTCCTCTGGTTCGAGCAAAAACCGTCCCGTCACTCCCAACTCCAGGGCGGCTTAAGACAGGTGCCACAACAAGCGGGCGTAACTACCGAACTAGTTGTCGACACCCCTGACCTAAATCTGTTTTTGCGGCGCTGTACGCCTGTATTTCTTTTGTAGTTCTTCTGTTTTAAGTTTCATAATCATTATCATCATCCAAGCCTATATACTTCCCATTTGTGGGCACAGGCCTCCTCTCGGAATGAGAGGGCTTTGGCTTTAGATCCCACGCGGCGCATTGCAGATTCTCTGTCTTCTTTTCTTATTTTTCTGGTTTTTCTATGCATCTATATTTCAGTTTGTATTTTCAATAAGGGTTTTACGGGATGACCGTAAAAGTAACAATTTTTTTTTAATTGAAATAAAAAATTCAAAAAGATTCCAAAAAACGAATCTTAATTTGATTGCTTGATAACGACATCTCTTGTCCGGGTGAGCGGTTAGTTCCAATGGGGTGCTGAAAGTTTCTCGATGAGGGCTACAGCATAGATGTAGCTAGTGTCGCTGTTTAAGTGACTAAATAAGAAAACAAACAAGCTGAGATATGTGGTGCATAGCATAGGAGAAATTCGTGTCTGTATCACTGTCCAGCGGTGGTGTAGCGGTATAGCACGCGGCACGGAATGCCGAGGACCTGGGTTCGATTCACAGCGCTGGTCTTATTTTTCTGGTTTTTCTATGCATCTATATTGCAGTTTGTATTTTCGATATTTCATTTTATTACACTCTTGCCCTGTGATACCTTCCAGTAAAATGATACAAATGATAAATACAAACCTCCATTGTAAAGCAATCTCGCAGAGCGAAACGAATTGAACCCCCGTTTTGGATTTTACCGGGTAAGTTCGAAATTATTTCCCGTGTCGTTTTAATCTTCAACAAATCCCCGGACAAAGCGAAATCCTATTCAGGGCTGTATTGCGGCGCATCTGAATATTTTTTCTTACAACCCTAAGGGTGCTGCCGGGAGACAAATCTGTTGGAATCCTAAAAAATAAGTGCCTAAGTATTTTACTCTTGTGTAAGCTGGCCACTCTCAGTTTTTGGGCGTTTAAAAAAAAGTGTAAGTACTTACGATTTCTTTTTTTTATTTTGGCAAAATATAATTTTTCCTATTCAGAATCAAGAGCAAAATAGACCTAAGTTTCATTGTTGGACACATGACCCTATGCCTTGATTATGACTTTAAAGACAAAAGAAGTGAGATCTAAATGGGTGCCAAATGCCAAGGTGCGAAGTTCAATGGTCAATCCTGAAATTTATTTATAACAACATGAAATATTTTATAACAATTTAAAGTATCATTACTTCTTATAATATAACTTAGGATAATAATATTGAAGCCTGAGGTCTGACTTGGCTAGTTCTCATATACCAAACTGCCCGCTTGATAACAGGGTATAATCACAAAATAACGATTCTCCTATTCCAAATCATAAGTACTTTTTCTCGCAATCATACGGTTTTCTGCCGCTTCTTATGTTTCTCCACGGGGGGGTGACGACTTGACGCCATTTACGAAATCTACGCACATTATATAAATCGACAGCCATTCCTGTTATATTTGAACAATAATAGCCGGCA
>NC_133489.1:18018000-18027883 GCF_025370935.1 Choristoneura fumiferana | reverse complement strand
ATGTAATTGATATTTATCGATAATAAATATTATTATAAAATCATTCAATAAATACCCCGAAAAAATATTATTATATTATGCATATATCGACGGTGGAAAGCATAAACGCTGTAACCAAAATGTGTAAAGTTTACACCAGAGCCAAAAAACTTTTTAAAAATTTACTAAAAAAATCATAACTCATGATCCTTTTGGCCTAAAGTAACCATTCTTTGGTAATGATGTATATTTGGCTAGGCTATCATTCTCTTGGTAAAAATATTCTCTAAAGTAGTCAGCAAAGAAGTTTTGGTGGGTTACAGCATTTGAATATTTTGTTTTAATCCACGAGAACGGAGTTACATCAGTACAATAATGTATGAAATAGTAGAAAGTGTATTTTTTTGGGAAAGCATAAATGTCGTAATTGGACAATGTCCAGTACTTTTTGATCATATAAAGTGTTGTAAGCTGGTTTACATTCTCAAAATGAAAAATTAAATTGAAGTAACAGCTTAAATCAATCCAATCCATGTAAAATAAATTAGCGTAATCAGCAACTGGTCAAAGTATTATGGAACTTTAAAAATGGCAAATACTTATTTTAGTTTGTATTATTGATTAATCGTAACAATAATCAATCAATACGGTCAAATAATTTTGGGAAATGTGTTTTTTATTCGTCTTGGTATTTTTCGCAATCCGCGTCTTCTTCGACAGTATCTTCTTACTGTTTTTTTTTTTTTTTTTTCTGCTGGCAATCCTCTTGAGCTTACTGGGATCAATTTTGTCAATGAGATTTTTCAAGTTTTTTTTTTATTTCTATACTAGTCTATACTCATTTTGGATGTTTCTTACGAATAAACTCAAAAACTATTTTTTTCTGCATTAAAAATGCTACACTATGCCAAAGACACACTATATTTATTACCAGAAAAAAATTGGGTTTCGTACTATTACAACTTCAATAATGTAACTTTTGGTGTAACAAAAACAAGCTTTTATTAGAAAAAAAAGCGAACTAAAAAGGGAAAAAAAGCCAGTTAATCCAAAGCTGTTCACTCTGGTTCTGGAAGATGTTTTCAAAAAACTCGCATGGGAAAATCGAGGTCTAAATATAGCAGGAGCTAGACTGAATAACTTAAGGTTCGCAGATGACATAGTTCATCTCACGGATAATCCTGAAGAATTACAGGAGTACACATTCCTGAAGAATTACAGGAGTTGAGTGACGTCTCTTTACAACTTGGTTTGGAAATGAACTTGGAAAAAACCAAGATTATGACGAATATGGATGGAAATAACGTACGCACAACCATCAACCAAACCACCGTAGACCAGGTAAAGAAGTACGTATACTTGGGACAGGAGATCAGGATGGGCAAAGATAACCAAACTAGCGAACTGCACAAACGAATACGGCTTTTGTGGGCAGCATAGTCGAAACTGGATTTTGCTATAAAGGTAAAAAATTCTGCGGAAGAAAAAGCCAGGATATATAACCAGTGCATCCTGCCGGTGCTCACTTATGGTGCTGAAATTGAGTATTCACGAAAGACGTGATCAATCGATTACAAGTGGCCCAGAGGGCAGTGGAGAAAAAGCTGGTCGAAGTGTCGCTGATGGACCGCAAAACAAATAAATAGCTTCGGGATCAAAGCAAAGTCGAAGGCGAGCTTAAAAGTGGAAGTAGGCTGGCCATGTGGCCTGAAGTGAACAGTCGTGGTGCAAGCATCTCCTAGAGTGGAAGCCATGGGGGAAAAAGCGACCTCAGGGTAGACCACAAATGCGGTGAAAAGACGATGTAAAAAACGTTGCTGGTTCAAACTGGATCCAAAAGTGGAAAAAATTGAAGGAGGCCTACACCGCGAAGGTTGAGAAAGGCTGAAGAAGAAGAAAGATATATCGGTATCTAGAAAAAACTTTACGATTTGTCCATCTATTGTAACTACTAGTATAATGTCACTTATAACTAGGTACTTTTTTAATTTTATAAGTTGATAAAATCCCGACCAAATGAAACCATTTATCTATAAAATATTTCATATTCAAGACTGTTTCAATACTTATAGATCACTTTTTAGGTTTCCGGAGCCAAAATCGCACAAACGAAACCCTTAATAGTTTCGCCATGTCTGTCTGTCTGTCTGTCCGTCCGTCCGTCCATCCGCGGCTTTGCTCAGAGACTATCAATGCTAGAAAGCTGTAATTTTGCTGGATAGCCGCTCTTGGCCGGTTTTTTTTTATTATTCTAAATAACATTCACACAAAAAATATTATGAATTAAAAAAGCGTTCTGGCTTTGCGCGGGAAATGGAGCTGAAAAATGTGTGTGAGGTGTCCTTGTATAGAGACCTTTATTTAAATTTGTGACCGTGCGAAGCCGCGGTGGGGCGCTAGTAAGTCTTAGTACCTAGTAAATTTACTTTTAGTATTTTTTTAAAGTAGATTTAGTGTTAGTTAATAATTAACTTATGACATTGTATTAATCATCTACCAACTGTCTGTCAACTAATAAGTCTACAGAGTTTAAATTAAATCTGACCGTTTAAAGTGGGTCAAAATCGAGTTCAAAGCAGTCGGTTACAAACAAACATACATGTAAAGCTAATAAAAGCGTTGTTAAAATGATGTAAATTTACTGCTAACAATAATAACATGCATTTTTAAATGCTGTAACGTCATGAATCTTATCCTAATACTCCGGGAGATAAATGTATTAAATACTCATAATTCCATATTCATAGTTGTTTTTGATTCCTTGTGAATGCTTTAACACTCACCTGCAATACATTCTCGATCGGCGTAAATGCTGTAACCCACGTATGATATATTTTTAATTTCGCCTCAACGCTGTAAGTGACATCGTGTGGATGAATATTGTTCCGCGTGTATGAAGTAAGATACAGGACTCAATTTTTTTTCGTTTTTTGTGTCGGTTACAGCATTTGACGTACCATAAATAGCCAAAAATTGTAAAAATTACTATGCTGTCCAGAAACTTCTAAGCGTCGTAGAGCAACGAGAGTTACAGCATTCGACGCAGAAAAAAAACTGAATCGAAATATGCAATAAAAATTTTTGGTAGAGGTGTGGGTTACAGCGTTTATGCTTTCCACCGTCGATATATTATTGAAATATATCAATGATATATGTTTAACAAGCATATCATGAAACCCTGTGTCAAATAAAACTTTTAGCCCAGATTAATTGGTCACGTGTGGGATCAAAAATGGCGTCCTTTCTGTAACACCTAAGCTGTTATCAGCTGATATCAACGGACCGATTGAACGGTTGTGTTGTGAATGATTTATTTTCACCCCGAGCGGAATGGAGTGGAATATTGATGAATCGCGTTACGAATTTTAGCGGAACCTTAGATAAATAATACTATAAATCATGAATGGAATGCTCATGAATTTTGTTGTTATATTTTATTTTTAAAAAGATGAAATTGTAAATAACAGTTATGGTGTATTTTAAGAGTTTAAGGGGCTGTTTCACCACTAATTTATAAATTGTATGTGTCAGATTATGTGTAATGCCGTCTCTATTTGTTCTGTCCGAATAAACAAAGACAGCATCATATCATGTGTATCTGTCTCATGTAATTTATAAATATCGTCCGTTTTATTTTTAACCGACTTCAAAAATGGAGGAGGTTATCAACTCGGTTGTATTTTTTTTTATCTAAGTCAAATGATGAAAGCATCAAAATGAATTTGATGAATAGGACGAAATAACTGATCACCTCTATAAAGCCTGAATTTTCCCAAGTCTCAAAATTATTCTCTCGGTAATTTGGCATCGGTTTTCGACGGTAATAATTTAACCCTATTCTAATGGCAAAGGTCGGATTAGTCTCAATAATCAAATAGGAGACGTTTAAATGGAATCACAATACAATAATAAAATACCATTGCAGACTCATTCTGCTGCCGAGGAATTTAATATACTCCGTCCTAACAGACGGACAAAAGTGACAGCGCAAGTATTATCATTATTTTGTATTGTTGTGTTAAGCATTGGAATTTATTAAAATTCTCATTTCTGCGACCTTTTGTGAACTTGAACTGTCGATTTATGTATGACAGTTTAGGCAGATGAATAAACAAATCACGTTTTTACAAGCTGCATTTTAAATAAAAATACGACCGAAGCAACCATAATTTTATAATTATAATTTATACTCACAAAAGAGTGTGAATTGATTGACTGAATTTTGTTTTCTTCATGTTGTCACAAATTGATGTTCTTTTCTTCTTTAAATCGCCGGATAAAACTAACTCTAAATATATTGTCTATTCCCCAATACAGCACTGTATCGTAATGTTGCTAAAACTATACTGCATCAGACTGCATCCACTTATTTTTTTTTCTTATTTAGTACGTTCGGACAGGCTAAGGTGCAGCCAGTTATATATTTTATATGGTTTTTATACAGAATAAAAATTTTCCATAGCCTGCCAATATAAGTAACGCGTATTTTAAAAAACAACGTCACAGGCAACTAAACGTTAATCAGAAACAAAATTTAACTTACTTAGACACATTTTGTAATTTTTTCTCACTTCTCTCTTCTCTTTCCGTTTACCGTACCTACTTTTTACTAAAGTATGAAAACGTTCAAAGTTTACTATTTCTCTAATTTTGTATTTTAATTAATAAGTACCCAGTCAAAGAAAAAGTATTGTATAGGTACAACGTTGTATAAGTAAGTCAAAAAAAGCTCTTGGCGACTTTTTCTTATGATGTTCGCTAAAGCTCACATCGTAACTCACGCCACTCACCTTTTTTGAACCCTGTTATACAACTGTTGCATAAAATACTATTAAATAACTAAACGCGTCTGCAATACCCCTGGTGTTGCAGATGTTTATGTTCGGTGGTGATCTCTTACCATCAGGAGACCCACTTGCTTGTTTGCCATCCAGTCGAATAAAAAAAAAACTGTAGGAGTGAATATTTCAAACAATTAATTTACCGAGAATGAATGTGCATGCCTAAAAGATTGATGAATGTAAAGAAAGCGAGAGTCGTATGCCAGGATCGTAGTAAGTGGAAGAATGTACTCTCTGCCTAGCCCGTTGGGAATGAGGCGTGATTTTATGTAAGTAATTTATGTATACATTTTGGGATATTAAAAAAAATGAAAACAATTTATTGCATAAAAACTTATAAACAAGAGTCTACGGCTCTGGATCCTGTGCTAGGAGTCCCTGTGTTACAGGATCCAGGTAGAAGCAGCAGCAAGCTATAAATATTTTTATTTCAATAATGCCATCTTACAATAATTATATTTTTATAAAAATATTTTTAAATAAAATGCAGATCTAAACCATACTACGGCTCAACCACAAGCTCATATTTTGCAATTTTGATCACGCTCAAAAACCCATAATGTTCTCAAAGAAGCCTCATAAACTTAGTATCTAATCAGCGTGAATTTACTCCTGTATTTACTTTCCTCATAGGTCTGACGTCACGAGTATCTCGGGGCGCTCGAAAGTATATTAATTAAATTTAATATGCGCAATTTCGGATATTAAAATTAACCGTCGCGTTCTTGAGTGCCGGCTATTATTGTTCAAATATAACAGGAATGGCTGTCGATTTATATAATGTGCGTAGATTTCGTAAATGGCGTCAAGTCGTCACCCCCCGTGGAGAAACATAAGAAGCGGCAGAAAACCGTATGATTGCGAAGAAAAGTACTTATGATTTGGAATAGGAGAATCGTTATTTTATGATTATGTATACCCTGTTATCAAGCGGGCAGTTTGCTATATGAGAACTAGCCAAGTCAGACCTCAGGCTTCAATATTATTATCCTAAGTTATATTATAAGAAGTAATGATACTTTAAATTGTTATAAAATATTTCATGTTGTTATAAATAAATTTCAGGATTGACCATTGAACTTCGCACCTTGGCATTTGGCACCCATTTAGATCTCACTTCTTTTGTCTTTAAAGTCATAATCAAGGCATAGGGTCACGTGTCCAACAATGAAACTTAGGTCTATTTTGCTCTTGATTCTGAATAGGAAAAATTATATTTTGCCAAAATAAAAAAAAGAAATCGTAAGTACTTACACTTTTTTTTAAACGCCCAAAAACTGAGAGTGGCCAGCTTACACAAGAGTAAAATACTTAGGCACTTATTTTTTTAGGATACCTTCAGATTTGTCTCCCGGCAGCACCCTTAGGATTGTAACAAAAAATATATTCAGATGCGCCGCAATACAGCCCTGAATAGGATTTCGCTTGTCCGGGGATTTGTTGAAGATTAAAACGACACGGGAAATAATTTCGAACTTACCCGGTAAAATCCAAAACGGGGGTTCAATTCGTTTCGCTCTGCGAGATTGCTTTACAATGGAGGTTTGTATTTATCATTTGTATCATTTTACTGGAAGGTATCACAGGGCAAGAGTGTAATAAAATGAAATATCGAAAATACAAACTGCAATATAGATGCATAGAAAAACCAGAAAAATAAGACCAGCGCTGTGAATCGAACCCAGGTCCTCGGCATTCCGTGCCGCGTGCTATACCGCTACACCACCGCTGGACAGTGATACAGACACGAATTTCTCCTATGCTATGCACCACATATCTCTCACCACATATCGCTTGTTTGTTTTCTTATTTAGTCACGTAAACAGCGACACTAGCTACATCTATGCTGTAGCCCTCATCGAGAAACTTTCAGCACCCCATTGGAACTAACCGCTCACCCGGACAAGAGATGTCGTTATCAAAGCAATCAAATTAAGATTCGTTTTTTGGAATCTTTTTGAATTTTTTATTTCAATTAAAAAAAAATTGTTACTTTTACGGTCATCCCGTAAACCCATATTGAAAATACAAACTGAAATATAAATGCATAGAAAAATAAGAAAAAAAGACAGAGAATGTGCAATGCGCCCGCGTGGGATCTAAAGCCAAAGCCCTCTCATTCCGAGAGGAGGCCTGTGCCCACAAATGGGAAGTATATAGGCTTGGATGATGATAATGATTATGAAACTTAAAACAGAAGAACTACAAAAGAAATACAGGCGTACAGCGCCGCAAAAACAGATTTAGGTCAGGGGTGTCGACAACTAGTTCGGTAGTTACGCCCGCTTGTTGTGGCACCTGTCTTAAGCCGCCCTGGAGTTGGGAGTGACGGGACGGTTTTTGCTCGAACCAGAGGAACCAATTACTTCAAAAACAAATACAAATATGTTTATTGCCAGATAGTCGATACAAAAGGTCTTAGTGGTATAGGTCTTATGTTCTACCCTGGGCGTGCATTATTAAAATCATTTCAGCACTTATTTCGATTTCGGGAACTTTTTGCAAAATATTAAACTTTAAAGTGCTAATGTAAGGGTTATTTGTACATTCAAAGAAACTAATTCATTTACCAGGGTAGAACCTTTTAATAATCAATTTCACAATGATTTCCTTGACAAAAGTATGGGATGTCAACATGACATTAGTAGCACAAAAGCTTCACTCTGGTACGTGTTTTAGTTTGTTTGACTGTACTCCCCCTCCCTTCCTTTAATATTGAATATTTGTCGCATTTCCCTACATTACGCCTGGCCTGACTCGCACTTGGCTGATTTTAAGAAAGTACCTAAGTACAACATATTTAAGTCCTTCCCTCGTAATAAATTATACTCGTGTAGTGTGCAAAAAAAATTAGGAAAAATAAAGGAAACGTGCAATTTGTTAACGACAAAATTTCGCTCGTAGATTGCGTGGCGTAAACAATCACCTCGTTTGGAACGTGTCGCAGTCACGCGGCTCTCGAAATGATGAAATGTCTTCATGTTTCCAGCTGTTTACCATATACATCTTAGTACAGATCTGTTCACTCACGACTGACGAACGAGCTCTCGTCCACAGCTTACCAATGTGCAATACTTACGAGTAAACCTCGTATGTACTTACACGTTGTCTTAATGTGCGTGACGGTACGGGCACCAAAAAAATGCCACGTTCGAGCTACGCATAACATAGACTTCTCGTACAGATACGTTTACAACTACAATTATAAAACGCGGAGGGATGCTCCTTCAAGATTTGCAATGCAATGCTTCGGGCTAAACTCGATTTAAGACGTGAGTTATCCGGGTCATTATATTTAATATGGATGCTCCTTCGTGAGTGAACAGACCCTATAACTACGAAGTGCAAAAAATTCGAACTTCTTATTCGTATCTTGCCGTCCCGCTGACGTTTATATTATTTACACGAGAGTGAGAGGGATGGAACGACACGAATTTCGAATTTCGTAGTAGCCCCGCAGATCTGTATATATCTTTGAAATAGTACCGTGGCAGACTGATAGATAAACAGACAAACAGAGCGCAACCTAAATCACTGGACGTAGAGGATATTAGTAATACCGTCATACCTACTACAAGTACTTATAGGGAAAACTCTGAAATCTATACATTAATAATTTATTTATTTATTTCGGTTTAAAGATCTTTATTTCTCAAAAGAATAACAATAATTCACTTACTTGAGAAATAACTATTACATGCATAAACTATAATCTAAGCTAGCGAGCGTAAACATTAATACAATCGCAAAATCATAAAAGTTACAATTTGCCGGTAGGATTATAAAAACCGGCCAAGAGCGTGTCGGACACGCCCAAGATAGGGTTCTACGGAACGAAAAAATTAAGTAATATTTTTCTAAGGATTTCGTATTTTATACAGCATCTTCCAAGTATAGGTATATATATTTTATACCTTAGGCTGCTATTTACTCTTAAACTACTTGTAAACTACTAATAATTCTCAAGCAAACTTAGCCGTTATAGTTTTCCTTGAAATTTTGATATACTTACTACCATCCTGAATTTTTTCAAATGTTTCCATCCACCGCTTTAGATTTTAGAAGGGGTACGCTCGATTTTAATGAAAATTTGCAATTTAAAGTTGAATATTTCGCAATATATCACTGAATCGCAAAATCGTTGTCGCAAATCCCTAATGGTTTTAAAATACCTATCCAACAATACCCCACACTATAGGGTTGGATGAGAAAAAAAAAACACCCCTACTTTGTCTATGGGAATGGGAGGTACCCTAAAAAATTTTTTTTATAATTTTTATTTGTATCATTTTGTCGGCATAGTTTACCATATCCGTGCAAAATTACAGCTTTCTAGCATTGATAGCCCCTGAGCGAAGCCGCGGATGGACAGACAGACAGACATGGTGAAACTATAAGGGTTCCGTTTTTGCCATTTTGGCTCCGGGGAACCCTAAAAGTACATTAAACAAGTTCGATCACTCTCTGCTTACGAGCGCGATGCGCTGTGCGGCGCGAGCGCAGTTTGACACGATAACAGTTTTACAAAGATTAAAGAGTCCGGAAGTGTGTGTGTGTGTTTTTGTAAACAATCATTAAATAGTCAAATTAAAATAAATTTTGACTAAAAGAGAGATACATTCGAACACAGTTTCAGTCAAAATGTCATGCTAGTAAAATAAAATAAAAGAGATACCTATAACACATATTTATTCAAAATCGCTTATCAATAAAATTATAACAGTGTATAAAAATAACAAGTAATTTGGAGGGGCAGGACATACCTTGAACACCGGAATGCTGCTTTCTCAGCAATTGAGTTTCCACGACACAGGAATTATTTTAAACGGCACAAAAATGTTCATTACCACTTCACTGCACAGATTTTAGAGGTTTTGAGAGTTTTTAATGGTATTTTGCGAATTAAGAGTTTATTTTTGCGTTTGTACAAAATTATAGCGTCATCTCGAGTAGTTTGTTTTCTTCGTTCTTGGTTCGAATTTCGGTGCCCAATGGTAGCGGGATAGGAAAGGAGGGATGTGTTGCCAGAGTATGGATGCGTTCATGATTGCGTGAGTGTGTGT